>NC_056729.1:853707516-853745016 GCF_019279795.1 Protopterus annectens | reverse complement strand
ATTATGATGATTTCTCTTAGAAATGTATGGGTTGCTAGGGTTACAGGGTTTGTTTTTGCAGACATCTGACATATATTATGTTTAACACTGTCATGTATTGTTTCAGTACCTCATGACATACCTCCTCAGATCATCACAGTGATTTACCAGACGGATACAGGATGGATGATGCACATGCCAATATTATGGGGCAAATGCTAGGCATTCTTGCACAATCCAGCCTGTTGAGAGGTGTGCCTACAACCAATTGACTCCTGGAGCTATGGAAACGGTCCAGCACCTTGGTGATATATTACAATGGTGGAATCTCTGCGCATTTCTGTTCTGGCATGGTCTGATTTCCAGTCCATGGTTGGGTAATATAAGTCAGGCAGGATCAGAGTGACAGGCAGACTCCAGATAGATTTGTAGGGGATAAGATATGTGGGGGGGGTGTCCTGGGTCAGAAATGTTGGCCTATAGCTACCAGTACTTTGCATAGGGGTCTTCTCAAACAATGAATGCACTTGGAGGGTCTTGTGTGATTCAGACTGTTTGACCAGCCTGGAGGCGTGTGTGTGTCTCACATATATGCATGGCCCACCTCATTTGGCTTGGTTGGCCACATTTTGGGGTCAGGATGTTGCATAGGATGAGTGATCATGGAAGAGTATGTTACTCCCAATGGCTGTGGGCCAGGGTTCTGTGGGTGCAGACATGTCACCATCTTCCAGACTTAGGACTGCCTGCAATGAGTGCATTCCGATGTTTAGACTCCTAGCCCTACCTGTCGATTGTACAGAGTATCACAGAATGTCCAGATTCCTGACTCATATATCTAGTTGGTTTCCCAAAGGAATGTGGTTTTCAAGGAAAAGTGTTTTGCAAGTCACTCAGGGCTGAAGTCAGATATTACTGGCAGTTGACATTGCAGTTTCAAACTTCATACCCTTCAGACATTCCATGCTAATACAATCATTCCATCAATTTTCTAACATTATTAGAGCAGTATTTAAAATGTCTCCTTCTCTTTGGACCTTTATTACCCCATTATTCATGGCTTTGTCCAGACTTCTGGCTCTCTGAGGCTGGCAGGTTTGTTCCTAGCAATTAGCAGCATGGCCTTTCTTTGTATTTTGTAGACTCTGTTATGCTGGTGTTATGGACCCCATGACACTCACTAACAGGGCACTGTGGGTGAGGCATGGGCATTTGCCAGAGGCCTGTAGGTCAAGTGTGACAGATGCAGGCCATCTGTTGCAAGGCAGTGCATTCTGATGGTCATATGTTCCCAGGCTCCCAGGCAGTGCACACCCCTGGGATGGCACCAGTAAGTTGACTGGGTGTTACTGACAATTGCTTTCTGTTCATATTGAGCCATCACTCTAGTTGACAGCTGGATTAAGCTGCTTAAGGCTAAGGGACATGTTACTGCATTTCTATGGGACTATGGGTTGGGGGGTGACACATCTGTACACAATACACATTTGCACAGACTGTGCTGATATTTGCTTAACATTTTGGTCCCATTTAGCATAGTGGTGTGCCCTATCTTTGAGACTACAGGCATAACAGTATCGACCACAGGTCAGATTGTTCTGGCATAAACATTTTTAGTTTCAGACTTCTTACCTTTCAAAGCCATACTGCCACTGCCAGACATGCTGTGATATCACTGTGTAAGTCTGTAGGTGGGAATTTCATGGATGTTGCCATGTGGGGGCCTTTGCCAGACATTTCTGTATGGTTTTCTACAGCTGATCTGATGGGTGAGGCTGGAGGTGAGTATGGGACCCCCACTTTGCCATCCATGCATGTGACCTATGACCTCCTAGTTATTTGGCTCACCACATATACTGCAGTGGTATTTGTCAACTAGGGCGGTACTGCATAGTGTGGGCAAGCCAGTACTGGGCATACACTTCCTGCTGTTCCACATAGCTGTCAGTTGTCTGCAGCTATCCCAGTAAGTCACCCCATTCCCTTGCATGCTTGCATCAATACCATAGATATGCTATTAGAACATTCTACTCCATTCATTTATTGTTAAGAAGACTGACTTACCTTGTGCCTGAGGCAGTTGTGAGGATGGTGCTTGAGGGCTGACTATGTCGGATGCATGCAGTACACTGCCTATACATGGTAAGGTATAGGTGGTGTGATGTTTGGCATCCATTTTACTGTGTGTGCGAGTCAGAGAGAGATTTCAGTCCCTCGAGCCCTATAGTGTCAGTGTATGTGCTATGTGTTGCCTCTTTGCCAAGGACAGGGAATACTGGGCACACCACCGTCTGCCTACAGGGGCAGGCTCAGGATGTTCCTCCTCCTCTGAGTCCCTCTGTGCCTGTGGAGACCTTGACAATGGTGAGAGGCTGTGTGGCCATTCCCCATTTTGTTCCTGCTGCAGCTGTTTCCACAGGATCATATTGTGTACCATGGCACATACTCTGAACATGGGTGCACATGTGGCTGGAGAGTACTGCAAGGCTCCACCAGATATGTCAAGGCAGCAGAACTATGATTTGAGCATCCCAAAGACATGCTCTATAATGATCCTGGCTTGTGCGTGTGTCTCTTTATGGCATTCTTGTGTGGGTGTATGTGCATTTCTGATGGGTGTCATCAGCCACGGCTCCAGTGCCTAGCCAGCATCCCCCACCAGATGACCATATGGGATGTCCCCACTGCCAAATGCCTGCTATAGCTGTGATGAATGCCAGATGTGGAGTCGTGATAGCTTCCAGGGCTGCCAACACACACATTCATGATAATGTCCTGGGCATCATACATGACATGGCAGTTGATGGAGTGGATCCCCTTGCGGTTTAGGTAGACCCTACCCTGGTCACCGTGTGTTGCTTTGATGTGGATGTGCATGCAGTCTATGGCAACCAGTACCTCTGGGTATTCTGCTACATGGTGGAAGAGACGCATATTGCTGGTCCTCTTCTCACGGGTGCCGGGGAAGTAAATCTACTCACCGGCATGTGGTCGCATGGTATCCAGGAACTGGTGGAGTATCCAGGATGCAGATGCCTGTGAGACCCCCATGATATCCCCAGTTGGTCTTTGGAAAGTACCTGTAGCTAGTATTCTTAAGGCTTCACATACCTTGTTATCCATTGGGATGGGTTCCCCTCTGTTGGTTTTGGGTCTGAGGTGCAGCTGGCACAGCTCAACGAGTTAATAAAGTATGTCCCTGTCCACCCTGTAGCACTCTACTATCTCCAGATCATGTAGCCCCTGGTAGATTACCCTGGGTCTGAACACTATTCTCCTCCTCCTCCTCCTTGGTCTGAGTTAGTTGTCAGCATTATCCTCCTTAGTGCCCTCGGCCTCTTGCACATACTGATAGATCAAAGTGACAGTAGCCCCTAACATTTTTTGCTAATTTTATCAGTTAAAATTCCCCCGTATGTGTACACCTATGGTGCAGAGTTTGTAGGAAAAACCACACTGGAAGGTGTTTGCATACTTTATAGTGGTGTGCTGCAGATGCTGCCTGTGTGATTGGCTGACTTTGAGATATTCCACCTGCCAGTTATTTTACTTGTATTTGAGTGGCTGTATTTTGCTATTTCCCTTTTTAAATTTTTCCCCCTTCCCATTTCTGCCCCTTTTAAGCCCCGAGGCATGGCGCACAATCCCACTGCCTAAATGTAAACAGTGCTGCTATTTCCATTTTTTTTAAGTCCCAGTACATGCCACACACACCCATTTAGCTAAGGTAAACACATTTTAGCAGAAAGGGCCCTCCCTGGATGCGAACACACTCTTCATTTCATGGTGTAAGACATTACAGCCTCAGACACACCCTCTTGCTTAGCTGTGCTCCAATGTGCTTACAGCAAGCATGACACACACCCTTTTCATGTTAGCTGCTCCTCCTGCCTACACTATCCTGTTCTAGACTAGCACCTACATGGTTGGGTGCAGTATGTGGACTTAGAATATTTTGTGATTCAGTAAATTTCCACTCATTTGCATACCCAACTGCCTTAGTCCACAGTTACTGGTCTGACACAGAGCCTTTCCCTTGACATCCAGTATTCCCTGGTAATGCTTTGATTCTGCATGCCATTGACTATAATGGCAAAATGTAGATTTCCCCTAAAATTGAGTTTTATATTTTATTTTTTTATTTTCAGCACGATCCCATTTGCATGCTGCTGCCCTATGCTTAAACAGCCGAAATTGGCCAAAAAAAATACTTTGATTTTTTATTAAATTAAACACTTTCCCATGCCAATGGCCATATATTTGGCCATTGGTATGCCCAAAGTTTATAATACATGCTTTTATTTGAGCTGTCATGTCTCCATTTTGTTATTTGCAGAAATGTGTTCAGTTAGTAATCGAACACATTTATGCAACTAGCACTGTTCCTGCATGGATGCCTGCCTGCTTTCTGAATTGCTAATTGACCTCATTTGCATGGTTTCACCAGCAAATAAGGTAAATAGCATTCTGCATGGCTTTCCATACAGGAACAGTGTCGGCAGGCTCGTGCACATCAGATCGGCTGTTTCCTGAATCGCTTGGTGGCCATATTTGGTGCAGGAGTGGCTACACTGTTCCTGCACGGAGATTTTTTTTTTTTTTCAATAATAATTCTTTATTCTTTTCCAAATGTTAATACAATACTACAACATATTTACAATATATACATGAATGCTTCCAACAGTTGCATAGAGTCATTATATATAAATATATACTTCTAAATAGGTATTACAGAAAAAGAAAATAAAAATCTAGTATCAATATAAGGCTTATCTATAGTAAACTCCATAATTAGTCTGTACTTCCCGGAGAAAAGTGGACTGGAACCTTAAGCTAAGACAATGTTAAAGATTTGCTCCCATATTTTTGTATTATTTACACTTTTCTTATGATCATTAATTAGTAATTTGTGTGCTAAGATATGTTTTATCGCTACACTCTTGAAGTTTTCCCATGAAGTCTGGGATGGATTCAACCAATTTCTAGCTATATACAGCTTCATTAACAAAAAAATATTTATGAGTATGATCCTTTGGGATCTATCCAAATTAATTGGCGGAATATGCAGAATCGTAAACTCCCAAGAAAGTGTAGACTGTTGATATCCCATTTTTTGTAGTTGGAATTTCAAAGAATTCCAGAGTTTAAAAATACATTTACAACTCCAGAACATGTGTTCAGCCGTTTGATCTATACAATATGGGCATTTAGGTGAATTTTTTGAGTTAAATTTATGTAAAGTGAGACGCATATAATACACATTATTAAATATCATCAACTGAGTAAATAATAACTTTTGAAGGGACACTGATTTTAAGGTTAAGTTAATTGCTCTCACTAATTTACTATCTTCAATCGTTAACAGTTTCTCCTTCCAGTATTTGGTTATTGTATTTCACATCTTTCATCAAACTATATGAGGCTGTTATATATTTACATTCCTGTGTTAGAGTTTGCCATAAGTTTAGGCAAATGTTTAAATCTTCTTCTTTAATTTTGAAATTCCTATTACTAAAATAGCTTATTGATAAGTCCTTTAACTGTCTCATTATAATTAAATACGAGTTAGGGAGATTCATCTCTCTTAGCATGTCATGTATTGAGATACCGAGAAAGGGATATAAATCAAGTATGGTTAAGTCACTAATAAGTGAGAATTTCTTAAGGTCTATCAACTGATTACCAATTTTCAAATTTGGGTTCTTATGAAATGGTTGAAAAATCATCATATATTGTAAGAAATTTAGTGAGTTAAACAGACTTTGTACTGATATTATATATATTCTGATATGTTCCATCAAAGCGTATATTTTAAGGGTATCTTTATTTAAAAAAGGTAATGCCTTACAATTAATGCCCAGTCCAGTAACATGTTTATGATTCAGAATCAACCACTTAGGTGCCCATTTAGAATTGAACCTATCAAAGTTAGCTACTCTTAGAATTCTATTAGCATTTATTATTAAATAATATATTTCAAAATTCGGTAGTTCTAACCCACCCCTGTTTTTCGGAGTCATCAGTTTATCATAAGATATCCTAACTTTTCTAGGTTCCCATACAAATCTAGCTAATTCCGTATGAAGTTGTTTGAAGAATTTCCTAGAAATTTGAACCTGAGTAGCTCTAAAGATATATAATATTCTGGGAAGTATGTTCATTTTAATAATTGAGGTCTTTGCCATTATTGGTACTGCACGGAGATTTTAGTTTAATGAATCCTGGGGTTTGTTCAGATTTCTTCAGAAAAAAACTTTTTACTTTAAATTAATTCATAATTAAGACCAAGGGGGAAGACATATCTAGTCACATGATCCTCTTATAGTCACAGTCTTTTATATAATCTTAAAACCCTGTCGCGTGTGGTGCATCATAAATAAATGAAATGGACCTGAGTATGGTTTTATTCTATCAAAGTACAATTTAAATTGTTTGAGAAGCCAGTAAAAACATAGCTCTTTGATCCTCTCAGCTGATGTTCAGGAAGGGGAAGGTGTCCAGACTGCCTACCCTTTGTGTCACTCTGTAGACAGGAGTAGGATCAAGCAATGCAAAATGTCATGAAAAGTGATCTGAACATTTTGAGTCTGGGCTAGTTCTAGTTAACATATCTGCACAATAAATACATTTCCTATAGTTTCTCCTGCCAGTCTGGTTGATATGGGCATCCTGAGACATTATAGCAACTGCCTTATGTACACAGACAACCACCTATTACTACCACCTAGGAACAAAATTTGCAAGAGATGCAATTACATTAGGAATTTAGAGTCCATGCTCTTTCCCTCACAAGCCAGTATATCTGGCACTGAGAAGATTGTCAACACAATCACTACACCTCAAACAACATCCACATCTACACAACATACACCCACATATGTGGAGGTCCTCAACAAAAACATACCCAAACAAAGAAGACCTCCAAGGCAAAAACCCCAAAGCAAAAACACGCGTGATCTCCACAGCCCCCCACACCACATACCATGAATAGTTCACACACCTGTGTCTCACAACCACTAAGGCTTAACCATAAACCCAACATATTAGTCATAGGAGACTCCATTGTGAGACACACAGATGTGCCTCTCACCATGCTGGATAAGGAGAAAGTCACAGTTAGTCATCTGTCAGGGGCCAGAATCCTCCATATCACATATACACTCAAGCCTCTCAACAACAGGTACTGTTATGACTCTGTTATAGTCCATGTTGGTGTGAATGACTTGAGATGTACCTCCCTGAACTATATGAAGAAAGACATGACTGAACTCACTGAATATGTGTCCCAGGCAGGTATGTCCCTAGCCTTAAGCAGCATTCTACTGTCACCCAGAATGATGCCTCAATACAAACAGAAAATGATTGACTTTAACAACTGGCTTAGTTTCTGGTGTCATTCCAGGGGGATCCAGTACCTGACAGCTTGAGAAGATATGATTGACAGACCGTGATGCTTTACCAGAGATGGCCTGCATCTGTCTAACTTGGACTTCAGGCTTCTGGCAAGGGCACTTGCCTCCCCCATAGTGCCTTTTTTAGAAAAAGTGATCAGGTTAAAACTAACAACATAAACTCAAATTAAAGGTCATGCTGCTAAATGCTAGGAGTCTAAACATGAAACTGCACTCATTGCAAGCATTCTTAACCCTGAAAAATGCTGACATCTGCGCAGTTACAGAAACCTGCTTCAAAGCTGCGGTGAGCAGCCCAGCCATACCTGGTTCCTCAGCCTATCATATATTCAGACCCCAAACTCTGGGTAGTAAAGCCAAAGGAGGTGGAGTTTCAATATATATTAAAGACATACACACCTCCAGGCTGGTCAAACAGTATGACACACAGGAGACACTCCAGGTGCAGTTAACCATTGACAAGACCCCTATACAAATCATAGCTAGCTACCGGCCCCCAAATCTGACTCAGGATGCCCAAACTGCCTAGCTAGACATCTTCGAATCTACTCATGCCAGAATACAAATGCCCAGAGATTCCTCAATTTTGTCAATGCAAATGCTTTGGAACAGCTAGTCGATACCCCCACAAGAGGAGCTAATATCTTGGACTTGGTATTAACCAACATGAGAAAAGACTGCAGCATCACTGCAGTATCATCCTCCTTTGTAAGATCAGACCATAAAGCGGTCACGTTCAAAATCACCTTCTCCCCTGACCTCCTTCTAGCTAGGGTCAAACAAAAAAACTTTTCCAAAGCTGATTGCAGCCTCCTGAGGGATGGTATAAACAGCTTCACAGCCCAATTTCCCCTCTCTAGGAACTGGCACCAGTATCCAAAACTATACCAAAGTACTACACGAACATTTATATAAATGTTTGGAATCAGGAATACCTGACAGGACTTAATCATCCTCTGCAAGGAAGAGTAAACCTGTCTGGTGGACATCTGCAATAAATAAACTCTATAACAAAAGAAGAAATTGCTGTCCAGGACCTAGAAAGGCCAGGTGCCCAATTGGAAGCAATCTCTCCTTAGCCTAAACAAGCAAGTAAGCGAACTAGTGAAATTCTCCAAAGCAAACTTCGAGTCCACTTTGGCCACATCTACTAGAGACAATCATAAGACCTTCTTCACATATGTCCGTAATATCAAAGGTAGCACCCAGATTTGTTCAGAACTGGTGGTCAAGTACACCACATATACAGATGCCATAGATACAGCAAACTTGCTGGCTGATAGATTCAGTGAAAATGTAGCCCTCTGTCTCCCCAATTAGTAAATCAGGACATTCCCAGTACCCGCCCCTTCCCCTTATATCTAGGGATCAGGTCATCACTGCTCTCTCAAAGGCAAAAAAATACAGCATCCACGGGACCCAATAACATCCCAGGCTGCATCCTACATGAACTCAGGCAGTAACTTGCAGCACCATTAGGTGCCCTATTCAACCAAAGCCTGAGTACTGTCTTTGTCCAGCTGAGTGGAGGACAGCCACTGTCATCCCTTTACACAAACGTGGAGCACCTACTGATCCTGGAAATTATAGACCCATCAGCCTAATTAGCCTGATCTGCAAGGCCATGGAATGGAATATCTTGGACCTCATTAACAAGGACATTGGCAACCTCCAAACACTCGATCCCACACAGTTTGGCTTCATCAAGGTGAGGTCATGTCTGTTAAATTTGGTTGACTTTTTTGAGACAGTCACCAAAGCCATGGATTAGGGGAAGACAGTGCACACCACCTACCTTGGCCTGGCCAAAGCCTTCGGCACTGTTCCCCACTCAGGCATAATGGATAAACTCTCTCAACTAGGCATCAATCCATATGTTACCAGATGGGTAGCTAACTGGCTCACTGATAGCACCCACCTAGTCAAAATACGGGAAACCACCTCGAGCAGTAGACTCTCGCTGGAGGTCCTCATCCCACCCCCACCTGAAATAAAAAAGACCACAGTAAAGAACTTCTCAAAAGCCGACTTCACACTTCTAAAGACTAGTGTGGTCTCCTTTCAGGCCCCTGAGCCGGCGGAAAACAATACTCAAGCCGCTGAATCACTTACAAATGCCTTCTACCAGCACCTTCAGGACTGCATGGATAAGGCAATCCCAAGCAAAACAAAGACTCTTTGTACCAAAGGCAAGCGTCCAGTCTGGTGGACCCCAGCCATAAACAAACTCTACAACAAAAGGAGGAAGCTACTACAAGATAGAGCAAAATCCTTAAAAAGTAAGACACCCTTGATCACTATAAGTAAAAAACTAAGAGCTCTCATAAAATCATCCAAAGCAAATTTCGAGAGAAAAATAGCTAAAGACTCAAAAGACAATCATAAGGCCTTCTTTAGCTATGTTAGAAACCTAGGAGGAAACTCCCAGATATGCTCAGAACTAGTTCAAATGATGTGAAGATTACTGATCCTACAGACATTGCCAACATACTGGCTGACAGGTTCAGTGCAAACTTCTCCCCCCCAAAAGGTGAGATATCTATACCAAACGAGTGCAGCCCCCAAACATCTCCAGCGCCCAAGTGAGAACTGCTCTCTCCAAAGCAAAAACACAGCATCCATGGGACCTGATGGTGTCCCCGGCTGTGTGCTCCACGAACTCAATGAGGAATTAAACCCACAGCTAGGACAGCTGTTTAATCAAAGTCTTACCTCTGGATACATACCCAGGAGTGGCGCACTGCAACTGTGGTCCCACTTCACAAAGGCGGTGCCTCCACAGACCCTGGAAATTACCGCCCATTAGCTTGACAAGCCTTATCTGCAAAGCCATGGAGAGGATCATAATGGACCTCATAAATAAAGACATAGGAATTTGCAGACTTTGGATCCAACCCAGTTTGGCTTTGTCAAAGGCAGATCATGCCTTTTAAACTTGGTTGACTTTTGAAACAGTCACCAAAGCCATTGATGAGGGAAAGGCAGTCCATACAGCCTACCTCGATCTGGCTAAGGCCTTTGATACAATACCCCACTCGGGTATCATTGAAAAACTCATCAGCTTAAATGTTAACCCATACATCACAAGATGGGTTGCAAACTGGCTGAGTGACAGAACCCACAGGGTCAGAGTTGCTGGCGCCATGTCAGACTCAAAGCCTGTCACAAGTGGTGTCCCACAGGGCTCAGTCCTGGGCCCACTCTTGTTTGGCATCTACTTTTCCGAAGTACAAGCAAACACAGGAGGGTTATGGCTGACAAAGTTTGCAGATGACTGCAAACTGGGCCATAGTAGAAAACACATCTGACACAGATATCCTTCAGAAGGGTCTCACAGAAACGGATAACTGGTGCCAGAGCCATGGCCTAAAGTTAAATGCCAAAAAATGCATAGTCATACCCTTCGGGAAAAACAAGGTTACCCCTAGCTACCAAATAGGTGGCAATCCACTGAGCACAGAAGAAGTTATCAGGGACCTGGGGACCCAGGTTGATAATAGTTTGTCATTCGACACCCATGTAGCTAAAGTAGTTAGGAAGACCTTCTACATTGCCCACCTTATCATGAAGGGATTCTCATCTAGATCAAGGGAGGTCATAGTCTCCCTTTACTCATCACTCATCAGACCAATGATTGAGTACAATGCCCCATTCGGAATGTATGTGACCCGACACTTGCAGCAGCTGGAGAGGCCACAAAAGTTCCTCACCAAAAGGATAAAGGGTCTCAAAAATCTGTCCTATGCTGCCCGACTGAAAGAACTCCAGCTCTATTCAGTCGCTTACCGCTTGCTCAGAGGTGACCTTTGCCTAACATACAAGGCCATGTCAACCCCAGATTTGATGAATATGCTTCACCTCAAAAAATCTAGATCCATCAGAGCCACAAGGGCGGGAGACTTAAACCTCGACACGGCTATTAATAAGACGTGCTGGAGGGATAGATTCATCACCCAAAGACTCCCTATGCTGTGGAACAAAATCCCGGTACATGTGAGGCAGAGCACCTCGCTGGCCTTGTTCAAGAGAAATCTTGACCAATGGATGGGAGATCGCAGATATACCCCAGGGATTACCTCAGTGTCACTGCTCGACAGAGGCACAGCAAAATAATGGGTATAGTTCCCCATACTAAAGGGGTGGCGTAAGCCACAAAACGATGGGCTAGGCTTGTAAATGCCCTCGGGCAGATAGCCTAGTATGAACCTATGAACCTATGAACCTATGAGTGGCGTACCCCAGGGTTCGGTCTTGGAGCCTCTGTTATTTGGGATATACTTTTCTGAGGTGCAGGCCAAAACCTGTGGGCTATGGCTGACCTAGTTTGCAAATGACTGCAAGCTGGGAGCTGTAATCAGTTCCCCTAGTGATGTGGACATCCTACAAGAGGATCTCACCCAAACAAATGATTGATGCCCGAAACATGGCCTCAAGCTGAATACAAAAAAAAAGCATCATCATCACTTTTGAGGAGAGTGATGTCCCCACACATTATTATATTAATAACAACATCCTAAGCATGCAGTCAGTCATGAGGGATTTGGGCACCCAGATTGATAGCAACCTGATTTTTGACCTCCATGTTGCTTCCATTGTACGGAAAGCTTTGTACATGGCCCACCTCATAAGTAAGGATATCTCATCCAGTATTCTTTCCTTATAAGGCCCATTATTGAGTACAATGCTCCATTCGGCATGTACCCCACAAAGCACATGCAGCAACTGGAGAGAACACATAGGTTCCTCACCAGGAGAATCCAGGGCCTCAAAAATCTACCATACACAGGTAGGCTAAAATCCCAATCCCTCGGTTTTGTTTCATACAGACTCCTCAGAGGTGACCTCTGTCTGGCAGACAAGGCGATCTCGGACCCCACCTTGATGTGACTGCTTTCCAATCCACAAGTCAAGTTCCACTCGAGTAACCCACAAACATGGCCTCAACCTGGTCTGTTACATCAATAGGACTTGGTGGCACAGATTTGTGTCCCAGAGACTCCCCCATCTATGGAATAGACTCCCTCTCCACATCAAGCAGAGTACCTCTTTACCCCTTTTTAAGTGCAACCTGGATAACTGGATGGGAAATAGAAAATACATCCCTGGGATTCCACCCCTGTCCCTGCTGGACAGGGGCATCGGGTGCTGATTTTTCTATGCATGGGCTAAACTCTTGGCTAGGCGTATAAGGGTCTCAGGGCCAATAGCCTAGTAACTTCCTATGATCTTATGAAAAGACCAGTAATCTGATAATTAAATAATCTGGAGAGTATAACAGGGAAGTGTGAAAAGAGAAGGGAGGAACAATTTGTAAACTACCCACATATCAAAAGAAATTCACTCAGGGACCAAGGGACCAAGCCTGTACTTATGCTGAATGTTAAAAAAAAAAGAAATCTGTGGGCCAGTAAAGTGAAGGATCTAAACCCATGATTTTGTGATTTAATTTGGTTCAGAAAAGGCTGTTAACAAAATGGGAAGAATTTCCCAAAACAAAAAGACAGTCATTCTGGCTTGTTAGTCCAGGGAGATGGTCAAATTATATTTTTAGAAAATGTAAGAAAATTTACATTCAGAGAATCAACTTTACAACCCCAGGTGTGTACTGGTATTAAGAGTCTGGGGAAAGACCAAAATGGAGTAACGATTAACCTGTTAGACAACAAAAAACAAGTATATTACTATCAGAAAACAAACAATAGCTATCCATATTGAGAATGGAAGAAATTATGAGCTTTTTATCCAAATGGGGTGTCCACTGCTTGTCTGTGTACATTTGAAGTGATTTAGATCATAGGTTCATAGGTTAGTACTAGGCTAACTGCCCTTATGGGCCATTTTTAAGCCTAGCCAATTACCGCATGTCAGAATCAAACCCTGCACCTTGTGTTTCTAAGGTAAGCACCTTAACCATTATGTCAACCTCCCACCCAATTGCTTTGTTTGTATATTGCCTGGTTGTCTTCATTTTGGATAATTTAGATATTCTGTGCAGAGTAACTATCCTAAGAGGTGAGAGTTAGTCCACTACATGGCCTCCATCCAGACAGTTATTGGGTGTGATCCTTAAGGACCTGCTAATCCCATGGTAAATGCCCTGTTAGAATGAAAGATAGTGTGAGGATGTGTAATTACTTCTGTACATCACATAACCTTTATGAAATCCTGCCCTCACCTATCGTAAACTAACTCAGCCACAGTATCTCAAGAATAAGGGTCTATCAATGGAATGTGTTCCCCCCAAACCTGTGCTCAACCCTTCACCAAAGTGAGTTGAACAAGCCTCCTCTTTCTCTCTCCCTCCACCATGAGTTCTTCCACTCCTCAGGCTGCTTATCTAAGCTGGGCTGACTAGGTCATGGTTATTCTTTATTCTATCTGTGCTTCAATCCTACATAACAAGACCAGCTCAGCCTATACATTATTCCTGTATAAACCACAGTCAGACCTTTTTAAACCTCCTTCTTGCACTAGAGAACAATCTCTCACTATGTTTTATTCCTGTATACCACAGAGCTAGCTCTGTTTGTACTTCATTCCTGAACATCACATAGCCAATTCCTGTGTTTATTTCTCTATACCACAGAACCAGCTCTGTCTGTACTTTATTTTTGTATAACATGGAACAACCTCTGTCTGTACATTATTCCTGCATACCACAGAACCAGCTGTGCCTATACACCACAGAGCCAGCTCTGTCTCTATATTGTCCATGTTTCAAGGAGCCAGCTCTATCTCTATATTGTCCCTGTACCACAGAGCTAGCTCTACCTCTACATTGTCCATGTTTCACAGAGCCAGCTCTATCTCTACATTGACCCTGTACCATGGAGCCAGCTCTATCTCTATATTGTCCCTGTACCACAAAGCCAGCTCTGTCTCTATACTGTCCTGTACCACGGAGACAACTCTCCCTGTTCTTTATTCCTGTACACAGCAGTACCAGCTCTGTCTGTACTTTCTTCCTGTAGCACAGAACCAGCTTTCTCTATGCATTATTCCTGTACACCACAAAGACAGCTGCCTGCACTTTGTCCCTGTTCCATAGAACCAGCCTGTTTCTGCATTATTCCTGTAAACCATATAGCCAACTGTGTCTGTACTTTAAACTTGTAAAGCTCTACCTACACTTTATTTCTGTACACCAAATAGACAACTCTGTCTGTACTTTATTCTGTACACAGACCCAGCTCTGTCTTTACTTTATTCTTGAGCACAACAGACCCAGCTCTCTCTGTACTTTGTCGCTGTACCACAGAATCTGGGTCAGTCTAAACCTCAGTCCTGTAACATACAGCCAGCTCTGTCTGTGTTAAATAAAAACAAATGATAACAACACAGGAGGCTCAGATGCAAAAGTTTACTAGTGTACACCAGGAGGCAAAAAAACATACAAGTACAGAGTTTTGTCTGACATGATGCAGGAAATACACAATTTTATATAGTCTTACATTCAAGCTGTGCCCACCTTACTGACGTGGTTAGTCACAGGGCACCTACATCACTATGGTCTACAATATTCTATTCATAAGAAAAAGCTGATGTTATACATTTTAAAAGTTTTCCCATGGGAATAATACAGCCTTGCAAAGCACCTGGTTAGTTATAATGTCTTTCTGTAAATGTTACTCCTTCAAGGTTTCAGGCTTGCTCGAATACAATAGTCAGTTCAGTCTTGTAATATACTTCTTTGTTCTTCTTGCAACTTTACTTTAGCAGCTGTGCCTTATCTTTGATAATATTTTCAAGGCTAATTATCTCAGGGGAAGGAAGAAGAATTTTCAATGCTTTATACATTTAATTTCCTGACCCAGCAGATAATCATTAGTGAAAAACATAAGCTTGCTGAGCTGGCTACTGCCAGGGTCAGAGTTCAAACACACTGCAGCTCCAAAGCTTCAAGCAATTACATGTAAAATCATTCTTATTGCCATATTGTAAATAGAATAAAATGCATTATATACTATTTGCTTTTAAACTAGCACTTTATACATGTTCAAATACATATTTTTCTAACATTTTCCTCCCTTTTAATACTTTTTATTCTATTCAGAAACATAAACAATGTTATATCGTCCCCTAGCCTTCTCCTTTAAGGACTTTCAACTAGGCAAGTCATTTAGTTTATATTTCGGAAAAATTTCGTCTGGAATCAATAGTTCCAATTCAATGTCTTGGTACAAAGTTTCAGTTACAGATATATCAACAAAATCTTTGACTAATCTTTTCATACAGGGGATCCCACAACAGACACATGCTCCTAATAGGAGCAGACCAACACAAATAGCAATCAAAATATTCATTAGGATAGAACCCCACCCACCAAACAGACTCTGGAAAAAGTTCGTCAGTGGGTTTGGGCCTGGTTCAGTCATGGCCGATACCTGCTGTATTACCTCTAGGTGATCATTAATCTCGTGTCGATTGTCTTGTATGAACGCACAGCATTCTTCTTTGATAAGCGTGCAAGTACCACCTCTCGCCGCTAGGGTGAAGTCAAGAGCCATTCGATTTTGTAGCACAACAGTTCTCATCGCATTCAGTTCGTCAGTCACTAGTTCGAGAGCAAAAAAAGTTGCGTTACTCATTACTTCGAGAAGCTTCGACAGTTTTCTCAACTCCCAGATCGATTTGACTGCTCCATATGCTGGAAATATTCCAGCCCAGGATATAACACTGTCACTCAAGTCCATATGAGTCAATTTTTCTTTATCTTTCACGGAATGATGGTTCTTCCAACCAGCTTCAATTTTTCCCATTGGATTTACAGGTTTCCCGATTGGATCTTCAGGTTTTCGGGCTACATCTCTTACATTTCGTATCTTACCTAGAGGTAATTCTGCAGTATGCCTTATAGCTGGAACCAGATAACCCAAAAAACAACTGCAGGACCAATTCTCAGGTAGCCATTTGTATGCTTTTTCCCACAAACAAAATAACAGTTTTCTACTTTGGTACTGATGCGGGTTAATTCTGAATGAAACATTTTCTTGTCTATAACAGACAATTGTTTATGCAAGACAGGATTTCTCTGCACTTCACTTAATGTTGTTTTCATTAAGCTCAAATATGAATCATAATTTGCGTTACAAATAGTGCTTTTATCTTTAGTTTTAATATAGCATTTATAAGATATAGTTATGTTACAGTTACTCCAACCCACTTGGAGTGTATCATTCTTATAGAAACATACAATTCCCCTCTGTGTAATAGGCAAATACAATGCAATTTTGTCTTGTGATCTTACAGAACCTGTATCAAAAAGTAAATTTTCCGAAGTCTCATTTATCCCCAAGGGGACAGTGGACATCAACAGTCCTCCATATGCTGTTGGTATGGCAGTACAAACCCAGCAATTTGAAATGTTCATAGTCTCTACATATACACGCTTCATAGCTAGGTATGTGTTAAAGTTTGGATGTCAGTCTATAGACAGTTCATCACGTTTCTCCACTTTCACTTGTGTGGTTATATGTAGGAAGAACCACAACAAAAGGAAAGTCATCACAATCATAGTCAATAAATGCATAGTTAGCAAGATGATTAAACAATATCTTCGGGGTTTATCTGTATTTTTACTCATCTCGCTCTTGGCCATCCTGCCTTTGTTGTGTGTCAGTCACAAAATGTTTATCAAGCTGAAAATTCTTTACCGGTTTACAGTGCGTCAGGTGGACCCAGGACGACCTCTCAGCAACTTTGACTGCAGTAGGCATCGCCAACAGTACCTGGTACGGTCCTTCCCACTTTGGACTCGCCCAATTCTTCCACTTCGTGACCTTCAACCACACCCAGGACCCTGGGGTCAGCACTGCTTCCAACGATCTGGTCTGTCTTTTATCTGAAAATGAGTTCAACTGCAAAACAGTTTTATTTGTTAACAGTTTCCTCATATAATTAGCTAATGAGCTGTCAGCCTCTAGTTCCGCAGGCATGAGAGCTTTCCACTGTGGTACATAATATTCCCTTCCAAATATCACTTCAAAGGGGTGGGAAAGTGGCCTAATGGTTAAGGTGTTTGCCTTACAAACACAAGGTGCAGGGTTTGAGTCTCCCAAGGGATAATTGGCTAGGCTTAAAATGGCTCACAAAAGCAGTTAGCTTAGTACCAACCTATAATATTTTTTAGAGGCAGAGCACCTCGCTGGCCTTGTTCAAGAGGAATCTTGACCAATGGATGGGAGATCGCAGATATACCCCAGGGATTACTTCAGTGTCACTGCTTGACAGAGGCACAGAAAAATGATAGGCATAGTTTTTATTCAAACTAAAGGGGTGGCGAAAGCCACATAACTATGGGCTAGGCTTATAAATGCCCTTGGGCAGATAGCCTAGTATGAACCTATGAACCTATGAACCTATGAACCCTTTACATTTGGAACTGTTCTCATGCTCAGCAGTGCCAAAGGCAAACAGCAAATCCAATTCTTCTGTGTTTCATTTATTAACTTCCTCAACTTGCTTTTTAAAATTCCATTGTACCTTTCCACCAGTCCTGCAGACTGTGGGTGGTAAGCACAATGATTCTTCAAGGAGATCCCAAAGAATCTCCCAAGTTGGTGAATCGTTTGATTAACAAAATGTGTCCCATTGTCACTATAGATTCTTTCCGGTATGCCAAATCTAGGAATTATTTCTTTTATTAGGGCCTTTGCCACTGTTGCTGCATCCGGATTTTTAGTTGGAAAAGCTTCTACCCATTTGGAAAACATGTCTATAATTACTAAACAGTATTTTTTCCCTTCACATTTGTTCAGTTCTATGAAATCCATACAGATAGTATGGAACGGATATGGTGGTACAGGAAAACTCCCTTGCTTGGGTTTGAATGCTCCTTGTGCATGATGTTTGTTACAGATATGACATGCTGCACAAAATGTTTGTGTAAAGTTTGTGAATCCATATGTTTGGAATATTCGATTTACTAACTGTACCATCCCCCCTGTTGAGACATGGCACTGCCCACGGCTCAACAAAGCTGCATATCTAAATAAATTAGACGGCAATATTGTTTTTTTCTCTTTGGAGATATACAGTCCATTTTCGAGGATTGCACCTCGTTTCTCCCATTTTGTTTCTCAGCTTTTGTAGTTAATGTCTGCATCGTTTTTAACATTTCTAAATCTAAAATCTCAGAGGGTTGTAATTCCTCGGTTAAAAGTAAAGTTTCTGAGTCTGAGGCTGCTTGCTTCGCAGCTGCATCAGCTTTTGCATTTCCTTTTGAAATTGCATCCTGTTGTTTTGTATGAGCTAAACATTTACAAATAGCTACTTTAGTAGGTAACTGAATGGAATCTAACAAGTTCAAAATAAGTTGCACATGATTAATTGGTTTGCCAGTAGATGTTATCATTCCCCTATTTTTCCATTGCTGTGCAAAAACATGCACTGTAGAGAAAGCATACTGACTGTCAGTATATATGTTCACACATTTATCTTTTGCTAGAGTACAAGCCCGTGTTAAGGCTATCAATTCTGCTGCTTGAGCAGACAGGTTATGCTGTAGGGGTTGGGCTTCTAAAATCTCTGTATCTGTGACTACTGCATACCCTACTAGATTTTTCCCTGTAGGACCCTTTTTGCATGAACCGTCCACATAAAATGTCACCTCGGCATCATCCAAGGGCATATCAGTAAGGTCTTGTCTGGGCAAAGTTATTTGCTCAATTTCCTGCAGGCAACTGTGTGGTGTGCCATCCACAGGAGTTGGAAGTAACGTTGATAGATTTAATGTTGTACAATGTTCAATTACCATGTGAGGTTGGCTCAGCAGTATGGTCATACATGAAAGATGTCTAGCAGGAGATAGATATGCTATTTTCTCTTGCAGTAAAATTATCGCGACTGCATGAGGCACTCTCAATGTGAGAGGGTGGAACAACACCACTGAGGCCGAAGCCTGTACTGCCATTGCAGCTGCGACTACTGCTTGCACACAGTGAGGCAATGATCGTGCCACTGGATCTAACTGTGATGAATAGTAAGCTATGGGGCGTTGCTTATCCCCATGCTGTTGCGTCAAAACTGACGTCATGTATCCCTGTTTACAATCTACGGTCTGAAAAATCTTTTGTGGTAATTTGGAAGTCCTAAAACTAGTGATGAAGCTATCAATTGTTTTAGTCTGCAGAAAGCTGTTTCTGCTTCAGGTGTCCATTGTAATACATCTTGTGCTGCCATTGGTGTTTTATATATTAAATCAGCCAGTGGAGCAGATTCTAAAGCATAGTTTGATATCCAGCTTCGACAAAAATTAGTCGTTCCCAAGAAGGACATCATTTCCTTCTTGGTTGCTGGTTTGGGTGCCTGTAAAATCGCTGTTTTTCTGTCTTCGTCTAATATTCTACCTTCATTGGATATTACATATCCTAAGTATCTAACCTGTTTTCTCCAAAGTTGTAATTTACTTTTGTTTACTTTGTGTCCTTGTGCTGCTAAAAATTTCAATAATGCTATCGTATCCTCCCTGCATTGATGCTGGGTAGGGGCTGCTAGCAAGATGTCATCTACATAAAGTAGAATCTGACTACCTCCTGGTGGGGTAGACCCTGCCAGGTTGCTTGCCATTTCTTGTGCAAATATCGTTGGACTTTCACAATATCCCTGCGGTAGCCGAGTATAGGTATATCTTTTACCCTGAAATGTAAATGCAAACCAATACTGGCTATCAGGATGTATAGGTATTGAAAAGAAAGCATTGCTTATATCTACCACAGTAAAATATTTTTGTTGTGGTTTTAAATCATTCAACAAGGTGTGTGGGTCTGGCACCGTAGGTGCTCTGGGTATTATTGCATTGTTTACAGCTTGTAAATCCTGTACCATCCGCCATTCCCGTTTGCTTTTTAACAGGAAATAGAGGGTGTTACATGGTGAATCAAGAGATTCTACCAGTACTCCTTCCTTGAGTAATGCTGCTATTATAGGCTTGATTCCTTGCTCTGCATCTTTCCTCAAGGGGTATTGTCTTTTTTGTGGTCTAAATGCTGATTTTGGTGTAATAGTTATTGGTCCTGCTGTTTGAATAAGTCCTACATCTGATTTACCTGTTGACCAAAGAATATCTGGTATGTCACACAAGGCTTTTTCTTCTTCTTCTAATAAGAATGCTAATCAGCTGTCTTCACTAGTTTGTAAGTGTACAGCTGGATGTGTCTGTGTTAGCCAATTCAATTTCTGTTTTTGTATTCCCTGTTCTGATAATTCTAAATCAGTTTGTTTTTCCCATCTTGTTACTTTTTCTCCTAAGTCTGCCCATCTCATATCCTTATTCTTTGTCAGGCTGACATGTGGTAGTCTATTAGATTTGTACAGTGTCATGAATTCCTGAGGTAGTGAACAGCTTACCACACTGTTTCCCTCAGTATCCCAATACAAGGTTCGTAATACTAATCTGTTAGCAGGGTTTTTGAACAACTCTTGCTCATATTCTTTATCAGGTCCTGGCATGCTACATACAGTAGTATAGAGGACAATGTAACAAATGCTGTTGGTCAGTGTCAAGGGAGGGGGCCTTACTGATGGCTACATTCATCAGTTCTTCGGTTACTGCCCCTGGACCAGCCGTAACTAGGTTCTGGCTGTACCAGTAAAAGGTTTCACCCTCCGGTCGCACCACAAAAGTATCCATTTGTCTTTGTGCTTCCATACCCTACATAGTGGGAACTACCACTATGCCAAATATCTGCATAAGATCTCTTCCCAGTAAGTTTACTGGACACTTTGCAGAAACTACAATTTTACTTTTCTGAGTCATACCTGAAACAGGGTCAGTTATTGCTATATCATGGGAGAGTGGCTCCCTATATAGCTGTCCATTTGCTGCTTTCACTAATATATAGTCAGGTGATTCGGAATTTTCTGGTAACTTTGAAGGATGTATCAAAATTCGTGACGCTCCTGAGTCACACAAGAATTTCACTTCCCTTCCTTCCACCAGAAGTGTAACTTCCGGTTTTGTGTCTGCCAAATAGAGCTCCAAGCTCAGTAATGCCAAATCTAAAATTTCACTTTCTTCATCCTCTACATCTGCTTGCACTTCCTCTGTTCCTTCCACTACATTTATGTTTGCCCTTTGTTTGTTTTCCTTCTCTGATGATTTCTGATTTTCATCACTATCATATAGTCAGTCCTCATCACCTTTATTTTCTGTAGTCGCCTTTTTATTTAGCCTGCAATCCCTTGCTAAATGTCCTTTCTTACCGCACTTAAAGCACTCACCTTTCTTTTTCTTTCTTCAAAATCTTCTGACCTTTTGTCAGATTGTCTATTTCCCTGGGTATTTTTCTTACCCTTTTTACCTGACTGTACTACAAAGACCTCTGCTCCATCTTCAGCTGTGAAGACCTGTGTCTTCTTTTTCTTTTTACTATTAAAGTGTCTTTCAGCATGTCTGGCATATTCAAGTAAGGCTTGTAGCCTACTTGTTCGGTGATCTATCATATGCTTTGTAATAAAGCTACTGATAGGTGCAATGCAACCTTTCAAAAACGCATTTTTCAGTTGCTGTTCATACAAGGTATCATGTGCCTGATTTTCAGGAATAGCCATACCACTATGGTTATTGAAACATTCCAATAATCTACCATAGTACCCATCTACAGTTTCATTCTCTTGTTGTATGCATTGGTTAATGCAAGTCCAATCTGCTCTAGGTTTCCATTTTTCAGAAATTCGGTCTGTAAGACCTTTCACTCTGTTGTCTAATTCTGCATCACTATGTGGGAGTGGTTTAAGCTCTACATTTCGAGGATTCCAGGTGCCACAAATCATGTGCCAGTCTGGACCCACAATCTGTCTAACTACCTTTTCTACTTCTTCCCAATTCAAGTGGTAACTTAATCTCATACCTTGCAAATCTTGTAAAAACTTTGTGTAATTGATTTTTGGATGAGGGATTCCCTCTGTAGCTTTCCGAATATCTTCCGGTGTCCATGGTCCATATACTAGAAGAGTTGGGTCCTGCCCTTCCTGTCCTGCCTGAGGATTTGGTACCTCGATTAGTGGACAGATTTCTTCCTCACTCTCTTTTAGTGTGTTTCTCCCTATTTGATATAAGTCTGTGTCCCCAAGTGTTTTACGTGTCCGGGACCTAGTTTCAATAGGATCTCTAACAAATGGTTTTAGTGTTTTTGTAACTTCAGGATAACGTGGAGGTGGACCAGCTTGTCCTCCTGCTTCATATCCTGAAAAAGGCATTGGAGGGGGCGGAGGGAGAGGGGCTGTCGCTATTACTGTATTATTATCCTCTTTGTCTAAAAATAATGTTTTTGCATTTTTAGTTTTCTGTTCCCTTCGGTTTACTTCCTCAATCCACCTGTGTGCCTGAGGAATGCCTAATCGCTGTTGTTTTTTTTGCCTGACCTTCTGCGTCAGATTTAAGCTGTTTTAAAAGTTTAACTAATGAAATCTTGTTTAATTTACCGTCAAATCCGTATTTATTAACCCATTTTGTATAATACCTTACATTATCAGTCCGTTGTAATCGCATATATTTTGCGTCATCAGTTAGGGGTGGATCTCGCGATTTTTTAGTGCACTGATTTCCCATTCTAAAAGAAAATGTTACGTAACCCTTTTCACCACGTGGTATTTCAGTTCCTTACACAGTTTATCTAGAATAACTACCTACCTTATTCTGTTTTCCTGATCTCTGACAAAATATACAGTAATTTCCTTTTGTCCCTGATCTGTATAACAAATCTCTGACAATGACATTTACTGTAACCTAGTCCCTGATCTAAAACAGAAAAAAGGCAAATATCTTCCTACCTGAGCCTCCTGGGTCGACCAGTTCGAGACTGCTCTTCGGCCGCAGATCAGAAAGTGGCCAGCCTCTCAAAACGACAATTCAGTTGGAGGTCTTTGTGTTTCAAGAAGAACCATTTCGGTAACTTCTCCTGCACAGTATTCGACCACCGATACACTCTGATCTGCAGCTTACCAAGGGAATTCCGGTTCAAGGAGGACCAAACTGTTAAATAAAAACAAATGATAACAACACAGGAGGCTCAGATGCAAAACTTTACTAGTGTACACCAGGAGGCAAAAAACCATACAAGTACAGAGTTTTGTCTGACATGATGCAGGAAATACACAATTTTATATAGTCTTACATTCAAGCTGTGCCCACCTTACTGACGTGGTTAGTCACAGGGCACCTACATCACTATGGTCTACAATATTCTATTCATAAGAAAAAGCTGATGTTATACATTTTAAAAGTTTTCCCATGGGAATAATACAGCCTTGCAAAGCACCTGGTTAGTTATAATGTCTTTCTGTAAATGTTACTCCTTCAAGGTTTCAGGCTTGCTCGAATACAATAGTCAGTTCAGTCTTGTAATATACTTCTTTGTTCTTCTTGCAACTTTACTTTAGCAGCTGTGTCTTATCTTTGATAATATTTTCAAGGCTAATTATCTCAGGGGAAGGAAGAAGGATTTTCAATGCTTTATACATTTAATTTCCTGACCCAGCAGATAATCATTAGTGAAAAACATAAGCTTGCTGAGCTGGCTACTGCCAGGGTCAGAGTTCAAACACACTGCAGCTCCAAAGCTTCAAGCAATTACATGTAAAATCATTCTTATTGCCATATTGTAAATAGAATAAAATGCATTATATACTATTTGCTTTTAAACTAGCACTTTATACATGTTCAAATACATATTTTTCTAACAGTCTGTGTTCCACTTCTTATATACCACAAAGTCAGCTCTGTCTGTACTTTGCTCTTGTACCACTGAGCCAGCTCTGTCTCTGCATTACTCCTGTACATCGCAAAGCAAGTTATATCCGCACTTTATTCCTGTACACCACAGAACCAGCTCTATATGTATTTTTTTCTGCACACCACAGAGCCAGCTATTTCTATACATTATTGCTGTACACCAGAGAGCCATCTCTGTCTGTACTTTATTCCTGCACATTGCACAGCCAGCTCTCTTTGTACTTTATTCCTGTACCACAGAACCAGGTCAGTCTATACCTCAGTCATGTAGCACAAAGCTAGCGCTCCCTGCTCTTTGTTCCTGTTCCACAGAGTCAGCTATCTTTACACATTACTCCTGTACACTACAGTACTAGCTGTGTCTGCATTTTGTTCCTGTACACTACAGACACATATCTCCTGCACTTTATTCCTGTACTCAACAGAGTGAGCTCTGTCTGTACTTTATTCATCTACACTACAAATCCAGCTCTGTCTGTACTCTATTCCTGTACTCCACAGAGTCAACACTCCCTGTATTTTGTTCTTGTACACCACACAGCCAGCTATCTCTATGCAATATTCCTGTACACCACATAGCCAGTTCTGCATGTACTTCATTTATGTACACGACAGAGACAGTTCTACTTGCACTGTTTTCCTGTAACAGAGTCAACTCTGTCTCTACATTATTCCTGTATACCACAAGGACAGTTCTGTCATCTATACGTTATTCCTATACAACAAATAGTCAGCACTACCTTTACAACATAGAGACAATTTTGTCTGTGCTTTAACCCTGTACATCACAGAGTCAGCTCTGTCTATGCTTTGTTCCTGTGCACCAACAAAAGCCAGCACTGGCTGCACTTTACTACTGTAAACCACAGAGCCACCACTATCAGTATTTTGTTCCTGTACCATAGAACCAGGTCAGTGTATACCTCAGTCCTGTAACACACAGCCACCTCTGTCTGTGTTCCACTTCCATATACCATACAGCCGGCTCTGTTTGTACTTTATTCCTGTACATCACAGAGGCAACTGTGTCTGTAGCCAACTGTGCCTGTGCTTTTATCCTGTAAACCTCAGAGCCAGGCCTGTCTCTACATGATTCCTGTACACCACAGAGACAGTTATATCTGTACTTCCTTCCAGTATACCACAGTACCAGCTATGGCACTACATTAATCCTGTACACCACAGAGACAGCTATGTCACTACATTAATCCTGTACACCACAGAGCCAGCTCTGGCTGTACTTTATTCCTGTTCCACAGTACCAGTTCTTTCTGCATTTTATTCCTGTTCTCTGCACAGCTGTCTCTGTTATCTGCACTCTTTTCCTGTACCACAGTGCCAGCTATCTCTATACATTATTCCTATACATGACAAATCCAGTTTTGTTTGAAATTTAATCCTGTACAACACACACCCAGCTATGTCTGCACTTTGTTCCCGTACAATACAAAGCCAGCTCTGTCTATACTTTGTTCTTGTTCTGCAGAGCCAGATCTGTCTGTACTTTGTTCCTGTACAACACAAAACCAGCTCTGTCTGTACTTTATTCCTGTAACATAAATCGCCATCTCTATCTGTACCTTGTTCTTGTTCCACAGAGCCAGATCTGTCTCTACTTTGTTTCTGTACAACACAAATCCAGCTCTGTCTGTACTTTATACCTGTACAATAAATAACCAGCTCTGTCTCTACTCTGCTCTTGTTCCACAGAGCCAGATCTGTCTGTACTTTGTTCCTGTACAACACAAAGCCAGCTTTGTCTGTACTTTATACCTGTACAATAAATAGCCAGCTCTGTCTCTACTTTGTTCTTGTTCCACAGAGCCAGATCTGTCTGTACTTTGCTCCTGAAAAACACAAGGCCAGCTTTGTCTGTACTTTATACATGTACAATAAATAGCCAGATCTGTCTGTACTTTATACCTGTACAATAAATAGCCAGCTCTGTCTCTACTCTGTTCTTGTTCCACAGAGCCAGATCTGTCTGTACTTTGTTCCTGTACAACACAATGCTAGCTTTGTCTGTACTTTATACCTGTACAATAAATAGCCAGCTCTGTCTCTTCTTTGTTCTTGTTCCACAGAGCCACATCTGTCTGTATTTTGTTCCTGTACAACACAAATCCATCTCTGTCTGTACTTTATTCCTGTACCACAGAGCCAGCTGTATATGTACATTATTCCTGTACACCACAGAAGCAGCTTTCCCTGTTCTTTATTCCTGTATACCACAGGGCCAACTCTGTCTATAATTTATTCCTGTACATCACAAAGCCAGCTCTTTTACTTTACTCTATTTTTTTCCACAAAATGTAGCTAACAAAGTTCACAGATGACTGCAAACTGGGAGCCATTATTGAATCCCCAAATGATGTGGATACTCTACAAAAGGGCCTTACAGAAACAGATGCTTGGTGCCAGTGCCATGGGCTCAAGCTCAATGCCAAGAAATGTATAGTTATCCCCTTTGGGAAAAAACATGTACCCGTGAATTACCATATAGGTGGCAGTACACTAAACACCGAAAGTGTGATACGAGACTTAGGGACACAGGTGGACAGTGGTCTCACCTTCGATAACCACATTGCCACAACAGTCAGGAAATCCTTCAATGTGGCACACCTCATCACTAAGGGCTTTTCATCCAGAAAAAAGGAGGTCATTGTCCCACTGTACTCATCCCTCAATAGACCCATTATAGAATACAACACCCCATTTGGTATGTACCTCTCAAGACATCTGCAACAACTGAAAAGGCCACAGAAATACCTTACTAAAAGAATCACAGGCCTAAAGCAGATGCCCTACGCTGACCGCCTTAAAAAACTCCAGGTATACTCTGTCGCATATCATCTACTCAGAGGCGATCTCTGCTTAACATACAAGGTCATGTCAAACCCAGAGCTGTTGGACATGCAACACTTAAAGAAATCCCAATCCCTCAGAGCCACACGCTCCAGGGATCTAAACCTTGTCATCACAATAAACAAAACATGCTGGAGGGATAGGTTCCTGACCCAGAGACTCCCCAGACTCTGGAATAGATTTCCCATACATGTAAAGCAGATTGCCTCTTTGGCCCTCTTCAAAAGGAACCTTGACGATTGGATGGGAGAAAGGAAATTCACCCCAGGGATCACATCAGTCACCCTGCTAGACAGGGGTCCAGGGAAGTAAATAGTGTGGGAAGAAATAGCCAGGGAATTGTTATGGCTAGCCTTGTATAGGCCCTAGGGTTGATAGCCTAGTACCAACCTATGAACCTATATTTACTCAATATACTTCTGATTAAATATTTATGTTGAAAATATTATTTACTTAAAAGTCACAGAAGCCTGTTTATAGAGGTTATGAGAAGCCACAGACAGTAACAGACAAATAAAATACGATGAGTTAAAGGAGATTGCCATGTGGGGGGATATAGAGCGACTATTCTGGTGCAGAGCATTGGCAGAACCAGGAGTTAAGTGCAAATGTATCTGTATTTTGAATGACTTTATGGATTGCTGCTGTTTTAATGATAAGGGATGGAGTTCCAGGTTTGATGTACAAGGTGAGAATAAAGGGAATTGCCAGGAGAGTTTTGTATTTAGATATGTGAAGTAGTAGCTTATCAGAGGACAGAAGAGACCTGTAAGGATTATACAGCTCATTAAGACTTGCAAGAAGTGGACAGTTGTTTGGTTTTTACATACAATTGATGATGATGGGTTGTTGGGAGAATGTTAGACATTGAGGTAATTCTGACCACTACAGGTTAATGAGGGGATGTATATAAATGGGATCTATGAGGGAGATTGACAGTAAAATTAACTACCTTAAAACTGTTCAAGCTTAAATTAACTACTTTATTGTAACACTTCAAGCTAATTTATCTGGGTTGCTGATCAGAGCAGAATGAATAGGAGAATGGAAGAAGTATGTTTTCTTGCTCTTTAGACAATCATGGCTTAGCTCTACTCTATATAGAGACCTTAGTTTGTGGAGTGTGTTTTTTTACAGTATGTTATATATGAATGGTGAATTTCAGATCTTCATCTATATAAACTCGTTTGTTTGGCATGAGTAACAAATTCAATGTTGGCATTGTTGGAAGAGGTGATAGTGAAAGGATGTTTTGAAGATGTAAATTGTTCAGGGGTGAAAAAGATTATTTTGATTTTGCTAGGGTTAAGAAATATCTGGGAGTTTGTTAATCATGTTTCTACTAAGTTGAAGGACTTCTGGGTCAGTTTTTGTAGACTACCAAGTTTATTTGCTGAGCTCCAAATAAAGATGGACTTGCTATACTGTACTACGAAGGCACTTTTACAAGCCATGTACAGATCATTAATGAACATTTTAAATAGGATGCATCCAAGTATAGATCCTTGAGGGACACCAACTGGTACAGGGAGAAAAGATGAGAAGTCTGAGCTATTTCAATGCCTGTAATTTGTTTGAGAGGCAGCTAAGGAACCAAGATAGTGAGAGCTCATTTAATCCTAGGTCACAGAGTTTTTGTAAAAGAATGGAATGAAAAAAAGTATCAAAATCTTTGGTTAGATCAAGAAAAAGAGCTGATACTATATTATTTTTATTCCTTTGTGTGTTAATGTTATTAGTAAGGCGAAGGAAAGTGGTGGTGATGCTATGATGGGAGTAGAAACCATGCTGGCATGAAGAGAGAAGAGAATTGTCAGTGATATCAGTTAGAAGTTGGGTCTGTATTAATTTATTGAGTATTTTAGATAAGGGGAGAGAATAGTAATTGGTCTATAATTTGAAAACTTAGTGGGGGAGAATATTTATGTAAGGGGAGAATATAACATTTTTTTTCAAAAACGGGATATAGGATTAACTGATGGAGAGATTTATAAGTATTGAGATTGGATAGGTTATAGCCTTGGCTGCTATCTTGAGATACTCGGCTGGCAAGTTGGAGCTAGAGATATGGGCTTTAGTTTAAGTAGCACTCTTTTTATACAGGAAGTGAGGATAGGCTAGAATGAGCGGCTATGAGACTGATTGTGGGTTGTGCTAAAATTTATAAAGGAGGTTTCTGAGATCTTTTGAGTAAGGAGGAACTTAAATGGATAAATTCTGAGTTAAAAAGGTTGCCAGTATTTACTGGGTCATTGTGGGATTTAAGTGTTGGACGGGGTTGTGTTGAGCAGCCTGGATTGAGCAGTTGATTTATAGAGAACCAGACTATTTTGGTGGTCTGGCAATCTTTGCTTTGCAAGTTTATATAATGTGTTTTTGTCTAGCTTAATCAGGTATTTGGCTTGATTTCTAAGCTGTCTGAAATTCTGGATGTTTGACTGAATTTTATTCTTGGCCAATGCTTTCTAGGCTTGGTCTCCTTGCTTAATAAGATGCTTTGCATTTCTGGACAGCTAAGGGGCATAATTAGCTTTTACATGTTACTGTTTTTTTTCCTGATTGGGAGGCAGTTCATCTAAGACATTTAGAAAAACATATTAAACTCAGATACTGCATTATCAAGGGACAAGTATTTTAATCTCTGTGTTAATACTGACAGCATGTTTAAGGATTTTGTAGTTACATTATCTCTTATAATATTATTTATTATGTTTTTTGTTAACCAGCTAAGTAAACTGATCTTTCCTGGACCTTTCTCAGACATGAGCCAGGTCACAAGGGCAAAGGAAAATATGATCTGCATATTGTCAGTTTCATTGTCGGTATGTATAATAGTGTTGAGCTGTTTGATAACAACCTTTAAGAACTTCACAGTTACATTTATTATGATCATATTTTTTGTTAGACAGGTAAGTAAACTTGTCCTTCTTGGACACTTCACATATATAATTCATGCTACAAGGGCACATATAGCATACAGTATATACTGTCAATTTCATGTGGACAATAGGTGACAGTGCTTTATGAGGTGAAGAAAAATCGAAATTATCCATGCGGACATAGGGAGAACATACCAAATTTTGCAAAGACAGTAACCAGAAAAAAATGATTTAACCCAATCCCTTGGAGACATGAGTCAGAGAGAATACCACTGAGCCACCATGGTAAGCTACACCATCTGAAGAGGGACAACTCTCACTCTCCATGACTATCTATGACTCTTCATATAACTTCAGCATATGTTGCCCGTTGTGACCACCTTCATCTCAATATAAGTTAACAACTGCTACTTGTAAATATTCTGCATTTGCTTCCTTCCTTTCTGTCTCACAGGATATGTCAGCCATCTTCATTATAGTACTGCATAAATCCAGCTTTCCATGCCCACTACTATTCAAATGCCACCCAGTGTCTCTATCACCAATGCTGGTGACCACACCTGTATTGTACTCTGAGCCTTGCAATGCAGTATGCTGTGATCTTCTCAGCAACTACTCTGCCCTCTATTTACAGTTTCTTGACTCACTTCAGGAAACATCTCTTCCCCACACACCACAGACCACAATAGTTTCTCTATCTGTACACAGTGTCATACAGTACCATGACACATTCTGTTCTCCAGTCATCCCAAAAGCCAGAATATTTCCTTGGTGTTCTGGCCAAATTCTTCACAGTTAGCAAACTTAAAATCTTAGGTGTTCAATGAAAAATGAAAAGGGATTACACATTTTCAACACATTTAAATAAAATTATGTAGTAAGAGACGTTTTACTTTTCATCTATAAAAATAGGAAAAAAAATTACCTAGCATCTTTAAGAAAGCAGCAGCAGATTACAATCCTTATCATGGAAAATACAATCTTAATTAACTAAAGTCCTTTAAAAGGAACTTTATTTGGATTGGTTACTTTTTGAGATTTATTTTCAGTTGAACATTTAAGGAAAATATTTAAAAACAGACATAAGTAGTAACTAGTCTAAATAACTTCTTTTACTAATGATTCCTGTAGTTAAGTAATGTGTTCAATATATTAGCTTCTTTATGTTATCTCCTACTTCTTTATTCTTTTTTCCTATTTATTTTTTTTTCCATAATAAATCTTTATTGTTATATTATTTTCATACAAAAGTAAAAACAAACACAAAATTTTAGAGAAAAAATACAAAACAAAAGACTACTAACTAATATCACTAACCATCACACCAAACAAATATACAATATTTACAAGAATGCTTCCATGTAAAACATTAAGAATAGAGGAAAAACAAAAAGTAATTAATAACATTTCCAGTAATATACAGTTTAAATACAAAATTCTCTCCAAGCAAATAAATAAATGTGAATACCTTCAAGTTAAAAGTATTATGCTAATATAATATTAAATATCTGTTCCCAAATTTTTGGGTTATTAATGTTTTTATTATGCGGACTTAAAAGTAGTTTATGAGCTAATATATGCCTTGTTGCCAAAACTCTAAAGTTTTCCCAAGATGTTTTAGATGGGTCTAACCAATTAGTGGCTATATAAAGCTTTATTAACAGAAAAATATTAATATATATAGTACTTTGTGATCTAGGGACTTCTTTCGGGGGAATATGTAGAATCGTAAATTTCCATGACAACATTGTTCTTTGGTAACCCATCTTCTGAAGTTGAATCTTAAGGGAATTCCAAAGCTTATATATGCATTTACAGCTCCAAAACATATGAAGAAGATCAGCCGGTTGATTTTTACAGTATGGACAAGTTGGAGAGTTTTTAGAATTAAATTTATGCAGGGTAAGGCGTGTATAATATGCATTATTCCATATTATCAACTGGGTATACATCAATTTTTGAAGACAAGTAGATTTGATAGTCAGGTCAATTGCTTTTAACATATTACTTTTGTCTGTCACTAAAATTTTCTCTTCCCAATAGTTGGATAACAGAATTTTATCATGAAATTTAAATTCTTTAATTAATTTATTTGTTGTTGTTATATATTTAATATCCTGTTGGAGGGCTTGCCACAACTCAAAGCATTTATTAACATTTTCATCTTCAGGTTTAAAATTTATAAAGTAGCTCATAGCAAGTTCTCTACTTTGTCTCAAAATAACAAGATAATTTTTAGGTAAGTTAAATTCTTGTCTTATTTGATTAGCCGACCGGTCCAGATATTTGTATATATCAATCAAAGTTAAATTAACTATTAGTGGAAACTTTTTAAGATCAATTAATTGATTGTTCAATTTTAAATTAGGATTCCTATGAAAGGGTTGAAAAAACATCATATACTGAATCAGATCCAAAGATTGAAATAAATCTTGTATAGATAATATGTTTGTTTTAATGTGTTCAATAATTCCATACATTTTCAAAGTATCTTTACCTAAAAAGGGTATTGCTTTAGGATTAATGTTTAACTTTAAAATATATTTATAATTCAAAATCACCCAAGTTGGTGTCCACTTAGTACTAGTTGTATCATAGTTGGCAATTCTTAGAATTCTATTAGAGTTCACGATTAGGTAGTACAATTCGAAATTAGGCAACTACAGTCCTCCTTTATTTTTTGGGGTCATTAATTTATCATAAGATTTCCTGGTGTTTTTTGGTTCCCAAATAAATTTATCCAATTCTTTATGAATTTTTTAAAAAAATGTCTTTGAAAGTATTAATTGGGCTGACCTAAAAATATAAAGTAATCGTGGTAACACATTCATTTTAACAATTGAAACTTTTGCTAGTACTGGCAGTCGTAAATTTTTCCACCTCCCAAAATCAGAAATTATTTGGTCCCAAATTGTTTTAATGTTATTATTGTAGAGGTCTTTATTATCTGTAGAAAACTCAATACCTAAGTATTTAATTTTTTCTTTAAATGTTACCTGCCCAACCAAAGGCAATAACGAAAAAGGTTTAGATGTCTTTAAAGGAAAAATATTGTTTTTTTCCAAGTTAATTTTGTAGTTAGAGACTTCTGAAAAATCATTAACAGCCTTCAATAATTTATCAGTGTCAGATATTGGAGATGCACAATAAATATTAAGATCATCCGCAAAAGCTGCCATTAAAATTTTAGTTCCATAAATTATTGGGACATTATGATAGATATTCTACTTAATATATAAGAACAGAGGTTCAAGATAAAGATTTAATAGTAAAGGGGACAAAGGGCAGCCCTGGCGTGTTCCAGTCTTAATCTGTATTCTTTTGGAGAGGTTTCTATTAATATACAGTGTAGTATAGGGATTACTATATAATATTTGCAACATTTGAACAAATTCATGGGATATATTAAAATAAGGTAAAAGAGCAAACAAAAAAGTTGTATCAACCCTGTCAAAGGCCTTCTGTGCATCAATTATAAGTGCATAGACATTATGATTATTTTGTTTAGCATGCGTTATCATAGTATGTCATGTAAGAGTATTATCACTGGTTTGTCCACCTGCCATAAATCCAGTCCTGTTCTTTGGATATTATATGAGTCATGATTTTCTTCAATCTAGATGCTATAATAGAGGTTAGAATTTTCATGTCTACATTCATTAATGATATCGGTCTATAATTATCGGGGTTCTGAGGATCTGAATTGGCTTTATGTATAAAAATAGTCTTTGAAGCGTTAAGATGAGGATCATTAATAGTATTTCTAATTATGTAGTTAAATATAACTGAAAGTATCTTACTGAAAATATCCGCAAACCTTTTATAAAACTCCACTGTCATCCCATCAGGACCTGGTGATTTGTGTGATGTCATATGTTGAATTGTATATACTATGTCTTCTTCAGATATCGGTTTAACTAAATCATTTTGAATATTCTCTCCTATTTTTGGAAACTTAATTGATTGTAAAAAATGTTCATAGATTCTATGCAAGGACATATCCTTTTGCCCATCATAAATTTTTGTATATATTTTCTCAAAAATATTAATAATATCCTCTGTTTTAGAATACATTTTATTATTAAATTGTATTTCCAAAATTTGTAGTGTTGTTTTTGATTGATTAATGATCCTAGCCAACGCTCTCAATGGTGTTTGAACGTGATTAGCATACCTCGCTAACATCTTATATTCTTGGAATGTTAATCTACTATTTTGTATTAAGAAGAGATCCTTCTGACATTTAAATAGTTCTTTCTCTGTTTATTCATTAAAATTCCGAATCAGTTGTTGATCCAATAATTTAATTTTCGTTTCCAAGTTTTGAATATCTTTATTTAGTATTTTTTTATAATAAGAGGCTTTTTGAAAAAGGATCCCTCTTATTTGTGTTTTAACTGTTGCCCATTCAATATCTGGGGCATATTGTTGTTTCTTTAGACTAACCAGTAAGCCTTTAAGGTACTTTGTAATTTCTTGTATTATTTCTTCCTTATTCAGCAGATTTGGGTTAAGAGACCAATTATAGCCTCTTTGCCGCAAGGTATCTTTTATCTCCTTAGCAAAACTCAGCGAAATTTTCGAATGATCTGATAAATACCATGCATGTATAACAACTATAGGTTCTAAATTAATCAATGTTCTTGAAATCAGGAAGAAATCTATTCTGGACCACATTTTATGACATGGGGAATAAAATGTAAAATTATTTGTACTATTAACATTGTTTAAATAGTGAAAAGGGTCATATAGTTGAAAGTCTTCTTTAATATCATTCAGTGTTAATACAGCATGCTTATTAAATGCTTTGTGTGGACAAGATCTATCCAACTTCAGATTTTGGTAAGCATTCCAATCACCTCCAGCAATTACGTAGTATCTATCAAATTGTGTTAAAATTGAATACAGTGATGTTATGAATATTTGTTGATCATTACAAGGTGCATAAATGTTTAAAAGTAAAATAGGTTTATCAAATGAGGTAGATGCCAGAATAACATAGCACCATCGCCCATCTTTATCTGTATTAGAATCTAAAATGTTGCCCTTATATTGATCTTTAATAATTATAGCTACCCCAGCACTATTTGACTTACCTTCCGATGCTATTACTTCTCTGATCCACTTCTTTTTTTTTTATATCAACCCATTGATCATTCATTAAATGCATTTCTTGCAGTAAAATAAACCACGCCTTAGCCTGTAACAATACATGTAACAATAGTTTCCTCTTCGTTAAGCTCTGGAGCCCTTTAACATTCCATGAATCTAATTCCCACATTTCCAAGGTTGATTGTACAATAAAGGTTTTGGAGAGAAAAGATTAAAAAAAAATAAAGTATATTCAAAACCATACATGATCTGGAAGCAATCCATATATCCCGTCCTAAACCAGTGCTTACCCACTCTAACCTCGGACCAGGACATATATAGGTCTTGTGTAATATAGAATAACAGAAGGTTTAAGAAAAGAAACAAATAGGAAAGCATCACATTATAAAATTTCAAACATGTTCCATAGTTGAGACCTATATAATCTAACTTAACTATGACAAAGCCTAAACTAAACATTCCCTAACAAGCACTGCATTGAGCTACATCTCCCCAGTCAAGTATATTTAAGCAAATCAAATTAAAATACAATATTACAGTACATATAAAAATAAATTGAAAAAAAGGAAGTTTTAGTATTTGGATTAGCTATCTATAGATAAACCGCATGCATAGAGACAAAAAAAAAAAACATACTAAAATACAATCCTATGTTAAAATAAATATACATCTAAATACAGGTATCCCTGATTATAAACCCACACAATCATAGTTTTATACTAAAGCAAACTACTAACTAACTAATATAATATGCATTATCACCTTAACACAGTACATTATGAACTATAATGAGAAGCATATTTATACAAACATTACTAAATCCCTGAACCCTCTCTAAATAACATAACCACAAAATTCTACATAAACATGTATAAGAGAAACAAATAAAATATTCCTATGTGCTTACTTTACCATACAACAGTGTTATTTTAAAGTTAAATGAATAAAAAGATGTTAAAACAGTTCCCTTTGGTTTCCCAAGCCTGGAAACCCTGTGAAATATTCATGACGGGGGACCGCTTTTACAGATGGACTCCCGGAAGTGTCACAGTGAAATCTGCACCCACGACAGCATTTTAGGCACTTCCTGTCTTCCTCCTCATCGAAAACACTTCGTAGAAGCCATAAAATGATGGGAAACGAATGCAGGTAATCAAGATAAGCAAAAACAAACAGTTTTATTACTCTGGAAGAGGCCTAGAGCTTTACAAACGCAAACAAAGGATTATCCAGTCCTGGGAGCACAATAAAGAATGGATCCGACCTCAGCAGTGTGCCAGTCTCAACAAAAGTTCAGTTCAAGTCTCTGATACAGGTAAAGCCTTGAAAACTTTAAGAAACAGATTTCTTGCCTCATTTTTAGTGGAAATAGCATGTTTAGTCCCATCCATTGTAAATATAAGCATATGTGGGTATTTCATTTGAAACTTAATTTGTTTGTCAATAAGAAATTTACAGTATGGAGACAAAGACTGTCTAGCTTGTCTTACCTGTATGGGTAAATCCTGTGACAGGGATATTTTATTATTTTTCCACATGATATAGCCTCCAGTTTGTTTTACAGTAGTAAGTATTCTGTTTACATCTTGATAGTTAAGCATTTTAACATATACAGGTCTAGGAAAGTTAGATGCTTGTGACTCTCTCAAAGCTCTGTGCGCTCTTTCAATAATAATTTGTTTCACCCCATCAGAGTCATTTAGAAGCACTTCAAATATTTGTAATATGGATGGAATTAATTCATTATACTGAATAGATTCTGGAATCCCTCTGAGAATAATGTTGTTTCTCCTGGATCTTGCTTCTAAGTCCGTAAGCTTGTTTTGCATAGCCTGTATATCCACATCATATAGATTAGTTTTTTTTCAAGTAAAGTTAATTTATCCTCATTTTCAGAAATTGAGCCTGCCTTGTCCATTCTCTCCAGCAACTGAGTACATGAGTTCCCAAATGTTTGTATTTGACAAGTCAGTTCTTTCAGAGGTTCTTGTATGGGTAGCAGAGCATTTCTGATATCTTCCATGTTTAATGGTTGTTCAGATTTAGATTTGGTCCCTGGTTTCTGTTGTTCCTGTATTTTAGTAATTTTTTGTCTTTTAGAAATCACATCCTTTTCAGGTGACTGTAATTCCGAAAGTTTTGTTTTAGTAGTGGTTGTATCCATGTTTTTTTTCCTCTTTTGACATCTTATTTGAACACAAAGACTTGCAGTATAGAAAGCACACGGTTCCTTTGTTTACTTCTCTCTGCAGAGCCAGCTAATCTGTTGTAATCCAGTGAAATATATTCCTTTTTTCCGGTTTTTCTTCTTAGTAATGAATAGTTAAGTGTAGTTGAAGTTATTTTATCGAAGATTTGATGTTAAAAGTTTTATATTATCCACTCAGGGTTTAGATTTCCTCAGGTTAAGTAGAGAGCTGCAGTTCAGCAGTGCTTACAGAATGGCAGCCATCTTTGAATTTTTTTTCCTATTTATTTTAATTTTTCTGAGATGTTCTTGCTCCATCTACAACAACCTTTG
>NC_056729.1:853625016-853700016 GCF_019279795.1 Protopterus annectens | reverse complement strand
GTTGTGCGTTATACATATAAAATTCAGTTCATCTGTCCTTTCATCTATCCATTTATAACCCTTTTACAGACATTTATCTGAAAGTATATATATATCATTACCAGATGTTACCAGTTTTACGCTTGGTAAATTTTTATCAAAATCACACAAACATGTAAATAGACACACTTTAGGAGGTGCCAATTTTGGGGAAGATCTGTAATGCAATTGCTGCATGTATTACATGTACTGCATGTTATCTTATACATATGTGAACATGGATGACATACAGACATTATTTGATGGCTGAATACTTCCTATGTGTAATATAATGACATAACGAAAAATTCACTAATGCTTCATACTGTGTTTGTTGACAACTCATCCCACACCAAAGCATGCCACAGAAGAAGTCATACAATTATAATGTGAGCATCTAGTAATGGGTAGTGAATAGTTTACATGTCTTGTTGCCTTCCTGATTGTACATGTGGTGTGTGTATGTATAATTGTGCTTTCTATTGTCATTGATTTAAAATGGATTTCTGCAAGAAAATGATTACACTTGTATTTATCTCTGAAAACTTGTGGAGGTGTTGTAATGGTAATTATTTACTTTCACCTTACTGTGAATTGCTACTGCCCTTTTATGACACTGGCACAATTATCATTACTATTTCCTACACAGGTGTATGTGTGGAAATAATGCTGACATGGAGGATGTGTTTCAGTGCATGTGCTGCAGTGAGATAGAAGCTATAACTTACAGAAAAGAGAACAAGGAAGTAATATACATTACACTTCACTATGGATTCCAGCCAGCTGTCTTGGACCCCTATGTCCTTCACACTGCCTATTACCAATACAGGTAGCAGTATAGTGAAGCAAGGGCAGCTCATGCCATTCATGAGTAAGTGTGCCTTAATATTAATTTTTCCCTGTGCTAACCTCTTGTATTGCAGATGTCACTCTTTCTAGCTCATTCTGATGCTGCTTTGCAGATATGTTTGTGCTGCTGTGCAGTGTGTGGGACATATAGCTGCCCTATGCAGTGCAATGTAACAGAGTGTATTCTGATTTCAGTATTATATAGTGTGACAGTATTCATGCAAATATCTGAGGAAGGCATTACTGTTCTTTTCTAGGAAGTAAAGATGAACTTCAGTTGGTCAAATGGTGCTGGGGTTACCTGGGATGGGGAGTACCATTACCATCTTGTTGCATTTCACATATTCGGGAATCCTACCCAAGTCCCAATCCTACATACCATCATTTCAAGCCTTAATGCATCAGTCATCCACACATTTCATGTGCATTCATTGCCTACTCAAAATAAGTTAAACTTGTTATGTAACGAGTATTGATGGTAATAAAGATATGTATACAGTGCGATAACAGCAAGTTATAAACAATTCATTCACTAAACCAACAGTTGCTAGCTGTTGTACTTAGTAATGTTTTTTATATTGACTGTAGAGTTTAACATTAAGATAACTACTGCTTATAATTAGAACTCTGAAAATACAAACAATGATGTTTTGGAGACATTATCTTGATGACCGGATGAGAAACAGAAAATTCAGCCCTGGGATAACACCAGTGGCTCTACTCAACAGAGGCATTGGGAACTAAGGTCGGGTGGCAATATGCCAGGGTAATCCTATGGCTAGGCTTGCAAAGGCCCCAAGGCCATTAGCCTAGTACACACCTATGAACCTATTAATAACCCTCATTTCACTCTGTGATTTAACAATTCAAATGTAGTAAGATGAGGTCCCAGCAGTAAAGATGGATCAATGAATACTGTCATAATAATGTCATTTATAAATTCCAAGTTATAAGTGACTATCTGTATGGTGTCACCAGGTTTTTGAAAGGAAGCATTAGTAAGCAGTACAGGTGCTGTGGTTTTCACCAAGCCATGGTCAGGGGTTACTAAATCGACTTGTGAACCTCTGAACTGCATCCACTCTACTGACATCTGTGTACCTACTACTCATTGGTGGTTTCTGTGTCCACTCAGTGCTCATTGTTTTGAGATTTTGTCTGTGTTCATAATGGAGAACTGCTGATAGAGCATGCTGAAGTACAGTGCAGGCATAAACTGTTTTGAAATGTATAATTAAATCAAACTATCATGTATAGCGTGAAATATTTTTTCATTGGTAGTACTTGTGGGTAAACAGTTTTCTTCCATTTATACAGGCACCACTTTTTATGCAGACATACATTGCATACAGCTGTGTCTACTATTATCCTTTGCTGACAGGATAAGAAAAATGTATCACAGTGATACAGTACTGTAATTACCATTCTGTGTATGCTTCTTTACATCATCTAATGTAGGAGTGTCCAGCATTTTTAGTTTGGAAGCTATTTACCGTACTTGGAGAGGCCCAGGGGGCACATTACCACACTGAAGATGTATCTGCTTTTCATACACTCTACAGCCAGTGGTGCACCTCAATCATGGAACAAAAAACAGTGGTGTACCTTAGTCATAGAACAAAAAAACAGCGGTGCACCTCAGTTACAGAATAAAAAGAAAAGTGGAGCACTTCACTCAGAGAACAATAAAATAGTGGTGCACCTCAGTGACAGAACAAAAAAACAGTAGTGCACCTCAGTCAGGGAACAAAAAAACAGTGGTACACTGGTACACCTCAGTCACGGAACAAAAAACAGTGGTGCACCTCAGTTGTGGAATAAAAAAAAACACAGCTGGTTTCAGAATCACTTATATTTTCTTGCCAGACTGAAAACAAGCTTACAGCTTGAGTCATAAATAATATCCTTGCTGCAACAGCACAGATGTAATGATGCAAATGCATGTATTAGTTTTAAAAATGTTATAACTGTACAAATATAGGTGAAATTTTACCAAAAAGCATACATTTGTCAAAAATAAAAATAAAAAAGCTGTTGAGATATGTGACATGAAAGACCACAGTAGTCTGTCTGCATCAGCTGTTCAAATGGCAGTGCAAAGTGTGTCTGTTAGATATGCAACTGTGATAATAGATGTTGATTTGCTTTTCTCATTCTTCATTCTGGACAAGTGCTGCTCACAACAGTGCATGCTGCCAAAAAATCTAGTAAACATCAAAGATAATCTTTGTAGAAGACTAGGCTATTTATAGCATTTGTTATGATACTTGAATATATCTCTGCAGAAGCAACTGACTAAGACTCCACTGTAATTTAAGTCTGGAGGAAGTAACTGAATTAAGATGGGGGTCTGCTAGGACCCCAGAAGTCAGAGTTGTAGATGTACTAAGATGCATCTTTAGATTTTTCTTTTACTAACTTTTGATTTGATAGCCTGTCCAAAAATATATATGAAATATACTCAGCTTTCTGGAAATATTGCCTGCCTTCCTACCCCCAGAAAAAGTCAGTTATCTTTTGTGTACCACTCTGGTGTTAGATTGGGATGAAAAGTAAAAGAACAAACAGCCAGAGGAATATATTATAATGCTGAGTGTTTGGGAGACACAACGAAAGCACTTGGATAAAATCCACAAAAGAAAAGGACTGCACATACAAAGAATGAACAACCAAAATCTCAACAGGTCAGCCAAGTGCTGTTAAAGGCAACACTACTCACTGCAATACTTTGCCAAATATCAGTTACAGTCACACACATCCTACCCAGACCACCACAGACAGCTACATATTGAGTGCAATGTTGATGCTTGATGTTAAGGAAAGTGAAAAAAATATGCACACTACTTTTGCAAAACCAGAATAATAAATACTTATTTTAAACAAATGGCAAAAGTGTCACTCACTTTTATCCACAGACAATCCCAACAATTCAAGCCAGCTTTATTGAATGATATGCCTCAGATACAAGAATGTAATAAAATAAAAATAGCAACAATGGACAAAGTAATTTATTTTAACTCCCCACCATATATGGATGACCATCAATTATTTCCTCATCAATCCCTTCAGTAGTTTAACCATGTATGCTCAAGAAGTAAATGACATAAAAATGAAACATTTCCCTCAACGACCCCCCCACACAGCATTCACACTTCTAACTATAACCAAGCACACCACATACTCACACAACAATTAATTTTTTTCTTCACATAGGCATACATCAGTTTTGCAGACCAACACACACCAGCATTGTAGCCATAAAAACAGAAACACACTCAATTGCTCTCCTTTTTTACCTTATTCACACAAGTACTTATCACTCCTGCAGACATTACCCACATAGGAGCACACAGCATATACACACACACACACACACACACACACACACACACACACACACACACACACACACACACACACACACATGCTGAAGACATAACTTAAGGCTTAACCACTGAATAATCTGGCAAAGATGAAAACTTCTCCAAACCAAGAAAATCACCAATGACAGCCAATGCCACTAGAAATCATCAATGAAATGAAAGAGAACTGTTTTAAGTCTATACAACATATCAGCACAACTTACATACAGAAGTAAACTCAACACTGAGTTAACTGGTCCTGTACTCATTTTTTAAACTGACAGGACCAGTTAATCACAAAAAAATGCATTTTCCTCTCCTGCCAAGGCTTTTGCAACCACAGAAAAGGCATTATGGTCTGGATTGTGGGCCTCTGGCCACTCGTTGGACAGCCATGGTCTAACAGATGGTTCTTCTTTTTAGCTTTTGGAAAATAAACACAAAGTCATTTATCTCCATGTGCACATTTGAGACAATTTCTGTTGACATTTTCATTGTAATACAAAGCTGCCAGGAAAAGTCTGATGGACACATACAAACAGTATGTTACTCTGCACTCCCACACTTACACACCCAGATACAAAGTCATTTACTGAATGACTTCCAATTAGCAATTCATATATTCTGTACTAACTATATAGGACTTCAGTTGCCAAAGCAACTATAGTTATATGCTTATTGCAATTACCTTAGTTGAATGACAGAATTAGAAACTGAAAATCCTGTCTGAATAAGAAAACACACAAAGCATTTATAAATATGCGATATCAAGTGTATGCACTTTTGTACCTGCATTTCACACCATGGTATGAGTATGTGGGGTGTTTTGGTGTAAAGTACAAGATGAAACTGTGGAAGACTCAACACAGATTGTCTAGTGAATTGGTGACAGTTGACCAATACCTTTCATCAACACTAATTTATCACCCATTGGATAGTCAACTAGCTCACTGATAGGACCCAGGAGGTCAAAATAGGTGATGCCAAAGCCAGAGGCCAGTCCCTAGTGGAGTCCCCAGGGCTTGTTACTGGGCCTGTTGCTGTCCCTACAGACACTAGCATTCTTCAAGAAAGTATATCGCTGACTAACAAATGGTGCCAAAGCCATGAGCTTAAACTCAGTGCTAAGAAATGCATAATTGTACCCGTTGGGAAGTCAACCATCCTGGCTAATTACCATGTTGATAATATGCTGCTAAGAGTTAACCCAGTAGTCAGGGATTTGGGTACACGTAGACAGTAGCCTTAGCTTCAACCACCCAGTGGCCACAGTGGTGAGGAAATCCTTTTATGCTGTGCAGTCTATAAGTAAGGGCATGGTATTTTGGCCCAAAGACGTCATTATGCCACTGTACTCTGCCCTTATCAGACCATTCACAGAGTACAATGCTTCCTTCGGTATGTACCTGACCAGGCATATGTAGCAACTACAGAGACCACAGAAGTTTGTTACAAAAAGAATATAAGGTGTAACAAACCTGCCTTATGCAGAGCAACTTAACAACCTGTCCCTCTACTCAGTCTCCTATAGACTGCTGAGGATGGATCTATGCCTGACTTACAAGGCATCTGCAACCCCACACTTATGAATCTTCTGCATATTCATGTCATAGAGAACATAAAATGCAAGGTCTAGGGACATTAATTTTGTCTGTGACTTAAACAGAAATTGCTGGAAAGAAAGATATGAGTCCCAGAAACTTCCTCTCCTATGGAGAGATTTCCCATTTGTGTGAAGTTGAGTTCATCTATTACCCAGTTTAAGCACAACCTAGACAAGTGGATGGGAAATAGGAAATTTACACCTGGCCTAGCACCCATGTCCCTTATGGACAGAGGTAGCCTGTAAATGCTGGGCCCTCAGTGTTCTATTTGGATACAGGACATCATTGTTCTTTTAGGAAAATTTAGCTAGGCTTAATATGGCCACTGGGTCATTAGCCTGGTAACAATCTATGAATCTATATAGTTGCTTTCAAAAACTGACATAAGTTTCTCTGTAACATGATTAGCTAGAATGGAGGTTACAAATAGTTACTTTTCAGCTAATTATATCATCATATCATTCCTCAGTATATGTATAACTTACATTTCTCACTGCAGATGTAGTGACCCAAAACTGATAGTGTGTTTTCTGTAGTCCTTAAAGTACTTTCAGTTGTCAAGGAAGCCAATACCTAAATGTGCACGCCAGTGCAATTGCCCATTGTGGAATTACAAACATAATATTACTTATAAAGTTATTACCATATTTGTGAACAGTATGAAATACTACACAGTCATGTACAATCATAGAATGACAACACTGTGTACAGTTATCTGTGTAAGTAGACATATCTGCAATGAAGAATGTATTATATGTAACTGCACATACCTATGTATGAGTACAGAAATGTTTACACATATGTAAGTATGTACACAATTTGTAGCAGACCTAGTATTACCCACTTCTGCCACCTTTCCCTTTTGTGAAGAGATGTACGCTGACACTGATGGAAATGTGGGTGAGGATGTGTGTGAATGTCCTGCATGTGTGTAAGCATTGCTCTCCTTTTCTCAATGATAACTTTGGAGGTGTATGGCTTTGTTGATGCTGTCACCCAGTAGATATGGTTTACAATAATCTCTTTCCATGGTACAGTTGATTCCATCTCTTTCTGAAGGCATGTAGCATCAATTTTCGTCATGCCACCTGTGTGAAGAAATGATCACAATAAAGGAATGCGGTAATGTGAGCACTGCATCCAACTTTGTCAACTTAGCTCCATTCACTATATTTAACCAAATAAATGGAGCAAAGATACAGCACAGCATTGAATTTCTATGCTTAATACATCAGTACATTTCCTGTCTGTGGAAGAAAAATTACCTTTGGCCATATGCCAGACATCATAGTAATGGTTTCCACCCTCCCTTAGGTTGTTGCTAGATAGTCATGCGATTATCTGACAATGTCTGTAACTAATATTTCCACTCTGAGGCTATTTTCTTCAACAAGGAATGTTAAGGCTTATTTCAAACCTTCAAGTTCCATCCATGTGGAATATGTCACTTCATTGCTCTACCATAGAAACATGATTGCTCTTTGTTAGTACTTTACTGCTGATGTCAAACAGATTTAAAGTGCTATGACATGTTACATTGCACTTCTTGTATACATGGTACTTGTGTTAAATATGAAACATACCTGTACCATACAATAACTGACAACATGGTGTGGTATATTGAAGATTTACCCACGGTTGGTGTGGTTTAATCACAAGGGTGAAGCCCGAGTGATTAAACAAAGACAACCGTGGGTAAATCTTCAATATAACATAACCAGGGAGTCGGTTATTGCTATTATACAATGACATTATTTAAGAAAAAAATACTTACTTTTCTTAAATAATGTCTTCGTATAACGGCGGATTGCTGTTCTTCCATCGGTTTAGGTATACTGATTCTGCTTGTTGATGTACTGCACATGCATATGGGACTTGCGTTCCCACACATACCCAGTACATCAAGGCTTTGAAACGAAAACAACAGAGAAAAGAAAGTCTCCATTGCTCTGTTTCCTCTCTTTTTTTTTTTATTGTAAAAAAAAAAAAAAAGATTTTAGGGCAGTTTATACCAATGGAAAAAAGTCTGGGCAACCGAACCTTTTTCCGTTGGTATATTGTGGGATTTACGACGGGCATGCTGGTTGGGCTGGCCAATCAGCATGCACGTTTTAGAATATTAATAGGGAGGAATTGTATAATAACAGATAATACACATCCCAGTTTCATTTTGAGATGTGAATAATTACCAGACTTAACACTATGTCCAGGGTTATCACAGTGGTTATCTCCCCAGAGCTATAAGCCATCACCAGATTGTTTCACTCTGATTATCAATTTGTTCTGCTGGTCATTCCACCATTTCTGAATGGTGGAAAAAGAATGTCTTTGTAATACCTTCCAAAAGCTGTCCCTGAAATTCATGCTATTTTCATCTACTCAAGCATTCTTAATCCTTTAGAGATAGGACATACAGACAGCAAAATGGCAGATGCCATTGCTACATTTCCAATAATGTATCATTCACAAGATAGTTGATCGTACTACTTCCTTTGCATTCCACAGTAACAGCAATCTGTGGTCAAACTAAGTAAAATTATACAATATTTGTTAGGTTCCTCAGTGGAGAATGTTGCTTTTACAGCACTACTGCAAGAAGAATATATTAAAAAAGTTTCTGTAGGCAAGATCGATACACTAAGCATGTTGGCTCTTCATGAAACTCATACTGACAACTTGGAAAAATCTGTAAATTGCGACATGAATGAAAACATGAATGATAATAATACATCCAGTTTGTATGCCTGACACAATTATTACATGACCTTCATGGTATGCTAAGAATTTGTTAGTACCTATTCATTTTTAAACGTATTACAAAATATGTACCTTATGTCATCTGTGGCTTCTGTAGCTGCAGAAACAATGGATTCCTCACCTGGAATATACTCAGATATCTGACTCTAACTGCCATGGTTCAGATGACAATACACTGTCACCATTCAGAGAGGGTGCAGGGAATGAACAGTGAACAGGAGAACATGCTGGACTTTGCAGTTTAGGGGGCAGTAAAAGGTCACATTGAACAGCATCATCCTTAGCCCTCCTTGTCTTAGTTTACCTTTTTGTGAATTTGATATCAGTGCAGTACTGAAATCAGTAAGTTGTCAGCATGCCTACATAACACCTAATCAGACAACACAGGAAAGTTATCATTGCGTTTTACATAATAATTTGAGAGTGACCTATGGCCTATGAATATCTACTTTATCAAACCAAGGAAGCGACAGAAATAACATTTAAAATAGACAGCAAATGCAATACAGATAGTTAACATTTCATACCAAAACATGTAACTTTGAAAACCATGGTAAATGGTAACGTAACTTTTCTGGAGAAAAAAATGCTGCATTGTATGTAAGTGATAATGCTGTTTCTCAGAAGATAGTACAAATTAGTTTATGATGTGCTGATACTTACTGCAGGATCAAACTATGGTGAATGTGGCCTGGGAAGCACTGCACAATGTGTTGTTTTTAGAACATCTTCATATCTGCTCTTAATATTGGTAACACTGCTTCACTATTGGAAAATTCAACTATAGTATGACAACATGAGGACATATACAACACTCTTCCATAGATGTACTGACTGAAGAAAAACGCTGACTTTCATCACAAGAAGGATCAAGCACAGATGGTGTGAGGTCTGAAATATGTCAGACAGTAAATGAATGCACTGTGGGATAAGATGGTATATTGCCTTGTGGTACAGCAATAAGTGGAACATACTCTGTGCTACAACCGGCATTCTCATCTACATCACAGTCATTTGCTACATTTGATGCACTTTCTGAAGGACTCTACACCACAAACAAGAAAATTAACACAAATACTTCTCAAACATACAAAAGCATGTGCACACACACACACACACACACACACACACACACACACACACACACACACACACACACACACACACACACACACACAGGCATACATGATCAAAGATGCACACTGACATGGAAAGACCATTGAAAGTCAAACATCCTTCATCAAAGCATGTTTGCTCATGAATATGCAAATATATGTCTGTGAATAGCTACATGTTGATAATTATATGTATTGTACCTTGACATATATTCAAAGGTATGTATGCATGTGTATAAATTTGTCTGTATATACACATATAAATACATCTATCTTTATATATCTTTTGTGCAGATCTCCTCAAAGCCCTATCTCTATACTCTGTTTCCTACAGACTGTTGCAAGGTGATCTAGCAGTGGCATACAAGGCATCCTTGGATCCCACTCTAAAGGACCTTTCGCATATCTACAAATCAAATAGCCTCAGAATTATTATTTGTATATTTGTTTACCAGAGTAGTGTACTGATCTCAATGAATCATTTGAATGCAAAGCTCAAGTGAATATCATTACATAATAAATGAACAAAACATATTTACAGATACAAGGATATCCTAGAAAACATATATGTATTTACAGATGCAAAAATATGTTACACTGTTTACTTCAAAAAGCAGTTCACAAAGTCAAAACATGGATGGAAAACTGGAATTATGCTTAGCAGAGCTTTTTGGGTAAGATGTAGCCATAGCGACTAAGATGGCTTATGGTACAGGATAGCAGCATATCATTATATATATATAGAGGGAGAGAGGTACGTGAGAATACTGGATAGAGAAAGTTAAACTTTCCTTGTGACATAAATAGAACATGTTCCACCTTTTCTGAAATAGGCTTCTCATCACAGTGAAACAAAGCACTTATGTAACCCTATTCACATTTATATATATATGTGTGTGTGTGTGTGTGTGTGTGTGTGTGTGTGTGTGTGTGTGTGCATGTGTATTTATATGTATGTGTAACTACCTGACATTCCACCAGCTTAGACAGATACAACCTGAAGAGGATATCACAGCCGAATCTCAAGCTCCTCTTTATGCAGTAATGCATTATCAGTATTGTGGTAACAGTGGAAGCACATGTTGCAGGAATATAACACACAGTCTTCACAACATGTAGTCATGCAGGCACGTGTACAATTTGTGGAAACAGTGACACTGATGTATGTTTGTCAAGCTGTATTTCTGTCTCTCCATACTTGTCTGTCTCCCCCTCCTTCTCGCTCTGTGTCAGTCTCTCAATGCTGCTGTCTCTCTCTTTACATATGTGTGCATTCCTACTGCTCTATATGTCTGGCAAGAAGTAGTCAGACTTGTTGATAAAGTAGCTACTGAGTAAAACCTATACTGGGTATTTGCTGTGAATGAATGGTATCTGGCAGGCAACCCCAGCAAGTGCAAAGTGTTACCTCATTATGGTGAAAATACAGTATATTGGGAACTGTGCCGATGATATCAAAATGGGCCACCATATTGAATGCAGAAGTATGAAAGGAGTTTAGTGTTCAACACAGTACGGAAACACAGGTAAGAATGACTAACAATATCTTTCAATATTTATCAAAGACATACACACCTCTATGCTGGTCAAATGGTATGACACACAGGAGACACTCCAAGTGCAGTTAACTGTTGACAAAACATCTATTCAAATCATAGCTAGCTACAGACCCCCAACTATGACTTAGGACACCCACTCCACCTATCTGGACTTACTTGAATCCATCAAGATTCAACCCTCTACCCTGATCCAGGGTGACTTTAACTACCCAACCATAGAGTGGAAGACCTATTCTAGTCCAAACATGAATGCTCACAGATTCATCGACTTCGTCAGTGCCAATGCATTGGATCAGCTGGTCGACATCCCTATGAGAGGTGAAAATATCCTGGACCTGGTCCTATCCAACATGAGTAGCCACTGTAGCGCTCCTACAGTGTCATCCTCCTTGGTGAGATCCAAACATAAAGAGATCACTTTTGAAATCACCATCTCCCCTGACTCCCCCCCCCCCCCCCTTGTTAGGGTCAAATGAAAAAACTTTTCCAAAGTTGACTACAGTCTCCTCAGAGCAGGTATAAGCAGCTTCACAGCCACTGTCCCTTCAGTTGGAACTAGCACTAATGTCCAAGCCTACACCAAAAAACTATATGAGCACCTACATAGCTGTATGGACTCAGCAATACCCAACAGGATCAAATCATCTTCATCAAGGAAAAATAAACCTGTCTGGTGGATAGCAGCAATAAACAAACTCTATTATAGAAGGAAAAAAATTGTTGTCCAGGGCCAAGAAGGAGCAGGTGCCAAGCTGGAAGCAATCTTTCCTATGTCGGAACAAGCAAATAAATAAGGTCACTGGTGAAATCCTCTGAGGCTAACTTCGGGTCCATATTGGCTACATCCACCAAGGACAATCACAAGGCCTTCTTCACATATGTCCACAGTCTCAAAGGCAACACCCAAATCTGCTCTGAACTGGTGGTCAATAACACCACATACACAAATGCCATAGATATAGCCAACCTGCTGGCAGACAGGTTCAGTGAAAACTTTACCTTCCTCTCCCCCCATCAGTAAACCAGGACATCCCCAGCACCTGCCTCCCTCCCCTCATCACCAGGGAGCAGGTCCTTAGTGCCCTCTCAAAGGCAAAAAATGCAGTCTCCATGGGACCCGATAACATCCTTGGCTGTATCATACATGAACTCGGGCATGAGCTCTCAGCTCCATTAGACACCCTATTCAACCAAAACCTGAGCACCGGCTTAATCCCAGCTGAATGGAGGGCAGCCACTATCATCCCTCTACACAAGGTTGGAGTGTCTAACTAGCCTGATCTGTAAAGCCATGGAACGCATTATCATGGACCTTATAAACAAGGACATTGGCAGCCTCCAAACACTTGATCCCACACAGTTTGGTTTTGTCAAAGGGAGATCATGCCTGTTAAACTTGGTCAACTTCTTTGAAACAGTCACCAAAGCCATGAACGAGGGGAAGATGGTGCACACTGCCTATCTTGACCTAGTCAAAGCCTTTGACACTATTCCCCACTCAGGAAAATAGACAAACTCTCCCAACTAGGCATCAACCCATATGTTACCAGATGGGTAGCTAACTGGCTCACTGATAGAACCCACTCAGTCAAAGTAGGAGAAGCCACCTCTAGTAGTAGACCCATAATGAGCGGTGTACCCCAAGGATCAGTCTTGGGGCCTCTACTGTTTGGGATATACTTTTCTGAGGTGCCATCTAAAACCAGTGGTCTGTGGCTGACCAAGTTTGTAGATGACTGCAAGCTGGGTGCTGTCTTAAATTCCCCTAGTGATGTAAACATCCTCCAAGAGGGCCTTACCCAAACTAATGACTGGTGCCAGAAGCATGGCCTCAGGCTGAAAGCCAAGAAATGCATCATTATCCCCTTTGGGGAAAATGTCATTCCCACTAATTATCACATTAATAACAATGTCCTAAGCATGCAATCAGTTGTGAGGGACTTGAGCACCCAGGTTGATAGCAACCTGACTTTTGACCACCAAGTTTCCTCCATTGTACGGAAGGCTTTCTACATGGCCCACCTCATAAATAAGGGTATTTCATCCAGGAACATGGAGATCATAACATCCCTATACTCCTCCCTTATCAGACCCGTTATTGAGTACAATGGCCTCCTTCGGTATGTACCTTGCCAAGCACATGCACCAGTTAGAGAGACCACAGAGGTTTCTGACCAGGACAATCCAGGGTCTCAAACACCTATCCTATACAACTAGGGTAAAAGCCCTGTCCCTGTACTCTGTCTCATACAGACTGCTCAGAGATGACCTGTGTCTGGCACACAAGGCCATTTCAGACACAACCTTGATGGAGTTGCTGCATATCCGTAAGACAAACTCCACTCACACAACCCGCATGCAGGGCCTTAACCTGGTCTGTGACATTCATAGAACTTGTTGGTGGGATAGATTTGTGTCCCAAAGACTCCCCCCATCTGTGGAATAGACTCCCTCTCCATGTCAAGCAGAGTACCTCTCTAGCCCTCTTTAAGAGGAACCTGGACAACTGGATGGGAATCAGAAAATATATCCCTGGGATCCCACCTATGTCCCTGCAGGACAGGGGAAACAGGTGCTGACTTTCAGGGAACATGGGCAAAATTCTTGGCTAGGCTTATAAGGGCCTCTGGGCCAATAGCCTAGTATCAACCTATGAACCTATAACATCAATGCACTTCCATTTCATGAAAAAAAATAGTTTCACCAAACAGATTTCCATGTACATATAAAAACAAATAACAGTACAGCACTTCATAATTAAAGAAATTCTGTATCAATACTTACAAGTGAGTCATTTTCAGTATCCCACTGTCTGCAACATTTGCTAGATGGAACAATATTACCACCATGAAGAAAAAAAACATTCAGATGTTCCATAAGAGACTTTGGTATGTATGCCAGGTACAGCAGAATGATTCAGTTGCAGGTACTTGGAAAAATTCATCTTGCATTTCATCAGATTTCTAAAATTGGAGTCAGAAAAAGTGGGCAGAGTAAATGTAATGAGAAAGGCATTCTGATAATCGTACTGCCTATCCATCTAAACTAACATTATCCTCTTATGGACTCTATCAGGTGACTTATGGTTGGGAAAACTGAAAAGTGTGACATTTTTAGAAGATATATTTCTTAACCCAGCAACAACACAGTAAAACACCATTATGTCTGCCAATACACAGTAAAAGTAAGTCCTCAGCAAATCTCTCCACAATAATACAAAGATAATTTAGAATAATTCCACTTACGTTCAAAGGTTTGTCTGACAACAGCCAGCAACAATGGAGAATTGTGAAAAGAAAACATACTGCAATGCACTTACATGCAGATGATAAAAAAGAAAAGGTAGTAGCATTCATGCATAAAAAGGTAATTAAAAACACATACACAAGCCTTTGAGCAGCTGTGCTTCTTCACAAGTGATCTCACACTGCAGTAAGAGTACTGGAAACACTTCCACAAAAATGTTGACTAAAATGCATGGGAACACAGTAAACCCACTAACCCTGCCATTACATTTAAATTATGAAAACTAACACTAATTATTAAACAGCAAGACCTCTTATAACATTACAACACAGTGCAAACGTCCTTTGCTCATGTAAGTCAGTACTTGACACCGAATGTAAACTGTACAAATTCGAGGGCAACAGTTCCCTCTTCCCTGCAGCTTTTGCTGCCGTAACATGAGGTCAGAAGAGCTGGAGTGTTTATAAAGAAATGCAGACAAGCACAATGATAGCAACAGCAAATTAGGGATTGAAAAGCCTATTTTTCTTACAATTTCAGCAACTTCTCAAAAGAAAAATAGTTGAGACAAGAAAAAATGAGTTATAGCACTGCATAAATTGAGATCAGAAAGCAAACAGTAAGATAATGAGCAAATCATTTTAAGCTTGGTAATGTAGCATATTTTCCTTGATAAGACATAACAGCAGGTAATACCATTTGTTAAAATGCTGAGCACATCTACTCTCTCTCTCTTTCCCTCTATCTCTCTCTGCATTTTATGTAGGAAAATAGTAAGAATTGATTTTATATTGTTGCCTGCTGAAAATGGATAAGAAAAGGTGAAAGCTGTAGCTTATAAACTGATAACATTTATGTATATACTGCAGAACTCATTTAATGATTTTTTTTGTTTTAGTAATGAATGAATAAAGGAGATCGGTAGACATATCTTTGGTAAATCTTAGTAGTTATAGTTTACATTAAAATATTAAAATCATTATTGTAATATTAAGCTTAACGCTATATTTCAAACACCATTTCCTTGCATCATATCTCAAAACTTTTAGTTATGTACTTACCATAACGATAGATGTATGCGATCCATCTCACCTACATTCGTAACTGATGGGCTCGGAGCCGAGAAACTGCTCCGACTCAGCCGATAAACTAGCACGAAGTCTCTGACTGGCTGGGCCAACCCCTCTATCCCAGGATGCACCACACCCAAGCCCCCAGATCTTGTTTGCCCTACACAAACTCTCCCTCACATGCACTCAACTCATGGAGATACATGTTCCAGAGAGAAGAAATTAGACCTTCAGTGGAAACCCCAAAAGTGTTTCCTCCAAATCCTTCAGGTAGGGGGCAGGAGGGGGAGTATATACGAATGTAGGCGAGATGGGTCGCATACATCTATCATTATGGTAAGTACATAACTAAAAGATGTAGTGCGATCCTATCTCGCCTACATCCGTAACTGATGGGACCGCGTCCCTAGCACCTATATCCTGGGAGGCTCACTGGAAAAAACACTCCTGAGCACTGTGGAACCAACAGATGCCCAACCTCTGGACGTCAAGTCTAATTTGTAATGAGAAACAAAGGTGTGTGGAGAAGACCAAGTGGCAGCAGCACAAATTTCATCCACAGACAGTCTGGAGTGGAAAGCTGTTGAAGTTGCCATGGCCCTAGTAGAATGAGCTCTAACTGGGAATGGAAGGGACCTTCCTGTTGATGAATAAATGAAGGACACGCAATCCCTGATCCATCTGGCGATCGTGGCCTTAGTGACTGGTTTGCCAATTTTGTTATCTGCAAAGGCAACAAATAGTTGATCTGATTTTCTGTCCTGCTGCGTCCTATCCAGATAGAAACGTAATTGTCTATGCACATCCAACTGGTGAAATCTGTATTCTGCATCGTTGGAAAAATCGGGAAAGAAGACTGGAATCTCAATAGATTGTTGAAGGTGAAGAGCAGAAGAAACCTTAGGGAGAAAGGATGGATTTAATCTCATGGATACTCTGTCCCTATGGAAAATGAGATAAGGAGGCTTGGCAGAAAGGGCTTGAAGTTCTGAAACCCTTCTGGCCGAAGTAATAGCTACCAAAAATGCGGTCTTCCATGACAAGAATTTTTTCTCACAAGTTGTTGCTTGTTCGAAAGGAGGGGACGTCAAGGCACCAAGGACCACATTAAAATCCCATGGCAAAACTGGATGCGATATAGGGGGACAAAACAACCACGCTTCTTTAAGAAAGGCCTTACAGAGTTTGTGACTCATGAGTGAAGGATCAAAGGCAACATGGAAATTGGAAATTGCTGCTAATTGTACCTTCAGCGTAGAAACGGCGGAACCTTGGCTAAAAAGAGAAGCCAAAAAATCCAGAATGGCAGAAACGGGGGCTGTCAGGGGATCAAGGTTATGCCGCTGGGCCCAAATAGCAAATCTCTTCCATTTGCTAAAGTAAATACCCTTGGTAGAAGGCTTATGCGAAGAGGACAATATTCGAACCACCTCAGGCAAAAACGCCTGTTGCCTGACTAAGGTTGGAAATGGAGCAGCCAAGCTGCTAGTTTGAGAGTCTGTAAAGACGGATGGGCCTGCCCCGACTGATGAGTTCGGAGGTCCGGAATCAGATTCAGGATCCAGGGGCTGTCCACCGCATACTTACGCAGGAATGGAAACCACACTTGATGGGGCCAGAATGGGGCGATCAGGATTATGGTGCTTCCCAGACGGATCGCCTTCTGAATCAGTCTGGACAGTAGAGGAAGTGTGGGGAAGGCATAGAGTAGACCAGAGGGCCATTTGTGGACCAGCGCATCCCTGGGTTCTTCCCCTTGAGCAGGGATCAAGGAGAAGTAGTTGTCGCACTTTGCATTCAGCGGACTGGCGAATAGGTCACAGCAAGGCAACCCCCACCGGGCAAAGATCAGATCCGCCACTTGATCATTCAGGGACCATTCGTGGGGCATCAGGATGTCCCTGCTCAGCCTGTCCGCTATAACATTGGATTTTCCGGGAATGTGAGTTACCACTAGAAACCTCTGGGAAGCAATCGCCCATTCCCACACTCTCATGGCTTCTCTGCAAAGGGGGTAAGACCTGGTCCCTCCCTGTTTGTTGAGGTACCAAACCACTGACATATTGTCTGAAAGAATCGCAATCATCCCCAGTGGGAGAGAGCTGTGTAGTGCCTGCAATGCTAGAAGCACCGCTCTCATTTCCAGGACATTGATATGTAGACGAGTCTCGTGATCTTGCCAAGTGCCTTGGAGAGTGCTGCCCAGATAATGCCCCCCACCCTATCTGGGAGGCATCCATGGTCACCGTGGCAACATGGGATGGAGAGTAGAAGGATTTGCCCAGGTTCAGGTTGGAGGAGAGAAGTCACCAGTGAAGATCCCGCCGACACGAGTCCGTGACAATTATCGGGTGGGACAACGGAAGTTCCTGGAAGGACCATTGGCTCGATAGGAGCCACTGTAGAATCCGCATGTGCAGTCTTGCCAGCGGAACTAATAGAATAGAGGCCGCCATGGATCCTAAGAGTTGAAGGACTAACCTGGCCGGAACTTTACAACGGGGCAATAGGTCCTTGACTTGGTTCTGTAAAATCCTTATCCTTTCTGTTGGGAGGTATGCTCGCATTTTTATAGAGTCTAGCTCTGCGCCTATAAAGGCAACATGCTGTGATGGCGGCAATACAGACTTTTCCCAGTTGAATGTTATGCCTAGCAATTGACCCAATTCGATGGTAGTAGTCACAGCATGAGTGAGTAGATGCTTGGTGGGAGCAGTGAGGAGCCAGTCGTCTAGATACGGAAACACCCGGAATCCAAGATGCCTCAGGTGAGCTGTTACCACTGCCAGGCACTTGGTAAACACCCTGGAGGCTGTGGTGAGACCAAAGGGCAGGGCTCGAAACTGGTAGTGACTGGTTCCCAGGCGGAAGCATAAATGAGTCCTGGACGCCTTTTCTATCTTGATGTGATAATAGGTGTTCTTGAGATCGATGGAGCACATCCAAACTCCTTCTTCCAGCAATGGAAAAATGGATTGTAGCGTGACCATCCGGAACTTGGACTTCTTTATGAAGCGGTTGAGACGGCTGAGATCCAGGATAGGTCTCAAGTCCCCTGTTCTTTTTGGCACCAAAAATAATCTTGAATAAGTTCCTAATCTGGCCTGGCCTTCGGGGACTGGCTGGATGACTCCTTTTTCCAGCAGCTTTACCACTTCTGTAGCTGCTTGAACCCTTTGACTGGGTGGAACGTCTGGGATTTTCCTAGGAGGGGGGGATGAATAAATGGGATGGTGTAACCTCCAGCGATGATCTGGAGCACCCACTGATCCTGAGTGATGGACTCCCAGGCTTTCAGGTGCTCCAAACATTGACCCCCGACTGGCTCTGGAGACGCACAGTCGGGCCGTCCCTCAGGGACATTGGAAGGATGAGCTGCGAAAGGATTCGCGGTCTCCTGTGTTGTGGGGGCCTCCACTGCCTCTAGGGCAACGTCTTCCAGAATAATTCCCCCCCTCCCCTGCCTCTGGAGGGGGGCTCACCTTGATGAGCTGGGAAAGACCTTTGCGATTTCTTGAACCACATCTTTCCTCCCCTCTGAGCCTTGGGATAAGGTCTCGTGGGAATCAAAAAACAGGCCCCGACGGCAGACAAGGTCTTGCCCTCCTGCTCGCATCTAGTGAGGGTGTCCTTCACCTTGGGTCCAAAGAGGGAGGACCCATCAAAGGGGGCGTCTGAGAAAGAAGACTTGAGCGCCTCCGCAAAGTGACACAAGTGCATCCAAGCCTGCCTCCTTAGGGCTACGCCCGAACTCGCTGATCTACCTGCCCCCTCGGCTGCATATGAAATGAGCCTCATGGACGAGTTAGTGACGGACGAAAGGGTCGACAGCTGGGCATTGACAGACTGAGCCAACGCCTCAGGCACATGTCCCGACAGGGTATCTCCCAACTCCTTCACAAGATCCCTTTGTAGTCTTGTGAAATGGCACAAATAATTCAGTGACTGCAGGGTAAAGGTCGCTGAAGATAGGGTATACTTCCCGTACCTATCCTTGCTCCTAGATTCCTTGTTAGGCGGATGGATAGACATCGAAGCCTCTGCCACAGCCTGTTAAGTGGCAGATGCCACCACCATAGCATCTACCGGAACTCCCTTAGTGAGAAATTGCTTATCGGGGGGGTGCAGACAAGAATTTATTGGGGCGAGTGGGGACAGGCTCCACAGAGTCAGAGTGTTCCCACACCCTTTGACAAATAATGTCCAGTAACTCGTCGAAGGGTGGAGATACCCAGGAGGTGGAGGGCTGGGCTCCGAAGGCCTTGAGGAACACCAACTCTTCCGTGGAAGGGGTCTTGGAAGGCCAGTCGCTCCTCTGTCTCAAAATCTCTAGTATGTCCGAAAATGAGACATCATCAGAGGATGACTTAGGGGATCCTTCTGCATCATCCAGATTGGTGTCTGAGGTGACAGACTCGTCTGGGGAGTCCACGTGCTTCCTCTTACACATCTTTTTCCTAGTGGTCTCCTCAGGCAAGGACTCTGATGGCCCTTCGGAAACTGGGGGACCACAGAAGGAGGTATCCTCAGGCCTGGGAGCCCCGCTGTCCGAGGACAGGGGTGCAACAGAGGCTCCAGTCATCACCAGGGAAGGAGCTACAGATTCCGGAGAAGTAACTAGGGGCTTTGCCAGTGCACTCCTCATGGCCTCAAGGGTGGGTCCACCACAGTCTGCTGAAAGACCCACCTCCAAAGCCCTGACCATAGTCAGGGCTCCCCTCACCGAAGCACCAAGAGGGAGACTCGAAGCTGAAACCAGAGGCCCTGATGACTCCCCATCAGGCCCGACTGAAGAGCCACGAGTACCAGGACCTGTCGAAAGTATTGAGAAGTTTGGAGCAGAAGTTGGTGCCGAAGGACTAGCAGTGGGTCTCGGAACCAACCCGACAACTTCCCCAGCTCCTGTAAACTCCTGCTCCGATAACCCTAAGGTTGTCGAAGGAGGGAGCAATGATACAGGCAAGGCTGGCTCCGTAGCTGACTGGGCTGGAGCCGACAGCAATTTGGAAAAGACCGGTGACTGTAGGAGCTTCTGGATGACCCTGTCCAGATCTGAATCAGAGAGCCTAGAGGATTTGGAGGAAACCAAAGGGGCTCGACAAACTGTCTCCATAGGCTCCAAAATCACCGTAGGAGTTCGGCTCCGAATCGGCTTCAACAGCATCGGAGCCGAGGCAGACTCAAGAAACACTGAAACTTCCTTCAGAGCCGATGAAGTAGGAGCCAAAGAAACCAATCCTGGGGCCGACTCTCTGTCTATCGGCTCCAAAGCCATAGGAGCCGAGGGGAGAAATCCCAATTCCGAACCCCTTTCCATTAGCTCCGAAGCCCGTGGAACCGAGGAAGGGGAAGCAGAACTTAGTCTCTCATCTGTCGGCTCCGAGGGCAATGGCGCCAAAGATGAAAACATAGATTTTCCTCTTTTGGCCGGTGGATCCGATGGACTGGTCGGAGCCGACGACCTCTTCTTCTTACCACGAGGCTCTGAGGATAGAAGAACCTCTTCAAAGGAAGGTCTGATTAATCCTCTTAAAATCAGTTTATTTTTTCTCTCCTGGAGGACCCTCGAGGAGAAGGCATGGCAAACACTGCAAAACTCTTGCAAGTGCTTGGCCCCTAGACAGTAAACACAGATATCATGGCCATCTGTGATAGACATTTTGTATCCGCATTTGGTACATTTCTTGAAGCCAGAAGGCTTATTTTCTTTCCCAGACATTCTCACAAAACACACACAGAAGGAGAAAGGGAATGGGGGTAGCTCTAAGTTAAACACTCTAAAGGCAGGGCTAAGGCCCTCTAAGTTAAACAGGCCTAGCCCCCCCAAACACCTGGAATTTACCACAGAAAACAAACTTTAACCTAAAACAATCAATACACAGTCAGACAACAAGATAGCTATGAAAATAGCTGTTTTTGGTTAATTCTTAAGAAGAAAACCACCAAAAGCCAAAATTTTGACTAAAAAAATAGGGTGCTTAGCCACAGCCAACTCGAGACCACTTTGTATCTCTAGAAGCGGCAAACGAGATCTGGGGGCTTGGGTGTGGTGCATCCTGGGATAGAGGGGTTGGCCCAGCCAATCAGAGACTTTGTGCTAGTTTATTGGCCGAGTCGGAGCTGTTTCTCGGCTCCGAGCCCATCAGTTATGAATGTAGGCGAGATAGGATTGCACTACATCAAATGTTTTGATATCGACAAGGCAAGACAAAAAGGTCATACATTTATGATACTTTTCTTAAAGTAACCAAAATAACAATGTGAAGAAGCTCAAGGCCTAGGCTAAATTAACACTCCAAGATCTGTGTAGCAAGAGCTTAGCTGTGACAGACAATATGACATGTATCTCTGTTACTTGTAACACCTCTTCTTAAAGCTATACCGCTACTTAACTCGCTGCTTAAATCTGCACTTTATGCCCTCCGTTTTCTGTAAAATATATAGATTAAACAGTCTATAAATAATCTGGGTTACTTTTACCATACATAGATTACAATATGTTATATTTATTCTAAAATCTCACTGGTAATTATAAACAATGTAATCGCATTTCATGATGATTGACACATTAACTGCAACACTCTTCTGGAATGACCTTCATATTTTAAACAGATATGTACGGCAACAGTATTGTTCTGTTTTTTTTTCTTATTCTTCCAGATGTACAAACTTTCATATCTTATTGTTGCTGTTCAACTCTAAATATGATTTTTGAGTTTACTCAGCATTTGGTAGGTCACAGTCTTGGATCTAATTTTGGACCTAGACATCTGTTCTTGAGAATTCTCAACATTTCTCTTTGGATTTTGACTTTCCATTCTTCAAACAGGTTCTGACCGTTCTCAAGCAGTATAATTATTGGAAAAATTTGGACTCATCGGTCTGTGAGAGGATAATATTCTCACTAAACTCCCCAGTTCAGCTCTTTGAACCTTTCAATTAACGACACTCTTGGTTGGTCATGTACAGGTATGTTTGATACCTTCTATATATCTGTAAATCAGGCTCTCACATGCAGTAAGATCTTCTTTTAAGGACTTTGCCAAGTACAACAGCTGCAGTTTGACCATTATGCACAATTTTCACCAAATGCAGTCTCATTTCATTCCCTTTCCTTAATTTAGTAACCTGTCTGGCAATGTGTATTAATTCTATTTCTGTTTACACTGACTCATTTCCGGCACTGTCATGATTCTCTGAAAGTAGCAATGAAGTAGCTCTAAACAGTCTGTCATGATTTCCTGAGAATAGCAATGAAGTAGCCATAAGTAGTCTGTCATGATTCTCTGAGAGCAGCAATGAAGTAGCCATAAGTAGTCTGTCATGATTCTCTGAGAGCAGCAATGAAATAGATGTAAGTAGTCTGTCACGAATCCATGAGAGTAGCAATGAAGTAGCTGTAAGCAGTCTGTCACGATTATCTGATAGTGGCAATGAAGTAACCATAAGTAATCTTCTACATCTTCTCACTAACAATTGTGTTGATGGCAGGATTATTCGTCGCAAGATATAATTTCTGTATTCTAGAATAAATGTATAACAATCCCCCTTTTCCATACTGTTTAGGATCTTCATGAGGTTTAGAACAGTTTAAATCATTCTGTTTGGTTGCCCATTGTTCTAGAGATAATGCATACAAGTACTACTCCCTGCAGTCCAGGGTTTGATTATTTGGCTACTAAGTGACTCTGAGCAGGTCAATTAACCAAAGCAACACTCAGTGACAACTAGGAACTTGGGCTGGGTTCTTCACTGGTCTCCTGGACTGTACACTCACTAGTAAACTATAATTAGTAGTCACATGCTTGAATTCCCATATACTTTCAGACTTTTTAAACTCCTGGCTACTAAACTATGGAGTTAGGACCATTGTAAGAGTTTACCATATATTTTGTTCTATGGCTTGAGGACAGCCTTTTCAGAGTTTTCAGAGCATTAATATTACTTGTGCTCATTCACTCAGTTTCATTATTTCTGAAATTTGAAATAAAAATCCACAAAGGTAAAATAAAACCTGTCTCTTAAACTGAAATAAATCAGTCCCAGCTTTTTTTTTGTTTTGTTTGATATAGAAGTAGGTAGAACTGTTAGCAATGCAGGCATAATATTTCAGGATATAGTACAGCTCCTGGTCTTTTTATATTTTGCAGTTTAGTTGTCATGGTTAAAAAGAAAGTATGAAATGAGGCTGTGATAAGAAAATTCGTCAGACTCATCAGACATAGTTATAATTGCATAATATAGATTAAGGGGATTGGTGTGTGATATAATGGTTAAGGTGCTTTTATTATAAGCACAGGATACATTGTATGATTCCTACCTTTGGAAGGGAAACTAGCTAGGCTTAAAATGCCCCACAGGGGTAGCTAGCCTAATACTTAACTATAGAGTAAGAGATATGGAGATGTAATAAAAATATAAGATATTCTTTTTACAATTAAATAATTGGAGATGTTGAGTATTAGCTTTAGTGGTAAAGCAGTTATTAAAGGTCAATGGAAGAATTGTAACAATATATTAGAGAAGTATTATATAGCTGAATAGTGTATAACTTAACTTTAAAAAAAAGTATACCTGATTCTTCTGGTTATACTGGAGAAATGATGGTATATAGGCAAGTATTTATGGTTTCAACACATTTGGAGAAAGAATTGTTAGAAACTGCTTTTGGTATAATCTGAGGGTTAAGGTTAAATCCAGCAAAAAGAAGACTTTATAAAAATAAGCAATCAGAAGGTGGATTATGATTAATTAATTCAGTAGTTTTCTGACTTCTTTGTACTTGCATTGGGTTGAAAAAATTAATATTGCTAGCATAGATATTAGAAGTTAGATATAAAAAATTTTTGGGGTCTACTACAGATGCTCACGTGCTAGTACTTCATGACACACCTGCTCGGTCCCACTAGCCCAATCTCCTGTTACAGTATAGCCCTCCCAACACTGGATCCCACTATATAGCCCTGCCAGAAACTAAACTCTAACCATAAAACTCCTATCAAGTTCCCAATCTGGGTCTTCACTCCCTTTCCCTAAACTTCCACCCCCCTTCCTAACTCTAAAGTCCACAATTGCTCCCTAAACCTAAAACTCCCCTCCCACTCATTAACTTGAGACTCCTTTCTCATTCCCTAACCCTAAAACTCCCTTTCCACTCCCTAACCCTAAAACCCCCTCTTGCTCCTTCCCAATGGCTGCTTACCTGAACTCATATTTGAGTTTGAGCACAAATAGCAGCTTGCATGAGCTAAAAGGTGCATTTGTTCCTGTCTTTGAGAAAGTGTTTTTTGAGTGCTTGGGGCAAAAGTGCCTGTAATGTTCCCAAAATTTTGATATGATGGGAGGTAAGAAAAATAAGTTAAAGTAGAGAAATGATTGAGTATTACAAAAAAGTAAAAGACTGGAACATAATCATAGAAGAGGCAACAATAAAATCAAAGAATTGCATAAAGGGATAAAGAATAAATATTACTGGATAAAGCCGTGAACTGAGTTAAAAAAAAATAAAGATTTGAAGGGCATTATCCTAGCTTTTTGTGGAGCTTAATGTGGGATAAGTTACTTTTTAAGAGGTTAATGAAATATAAAACAGTATGAAGAAAGAAAATACAATATATATACATAAGAGAAAATGATCTCTAGTATTCAGAAACATTTTACAGACTGTACTAAGTGATTTTACACAAAAAGCAGCCATGTGCAGGGTGTGGAGAATTTAAAAACACACACAGCAAATGGGGAACCCCAATAAATTCAGCAGTATGCTTACGGCAGTATCATGTGAGGGTGATCTGCAACAATATTAAAATAAGGGTCACCACAAATGCAAATAAGGTTAAACAACATGACAGAGAGATTCAGAGACATATACATACACATACACACACACACACAAATATATATATATATATATATATATATATATATATATATATATATATATATATATATTTTTTATAAAACGTCAGACACTAACTCCAGAGTTAATGACCACAATAAAATCCCTGAGTTACGACACAGCACTAGTAAACTTGTGAATGAAACATATTGCACTCGCCACCAGTAGTCATGATGTTGCACATCACAACCCTCAGTCTTGTGTTTTCTATCTACACCTAACATTTCATGTCTTTCACAACAGTGAAATTGAAAATTGCTAGTGTGGATAAAGTCATCATGCAGAAGCTGGTTGAGATGTGTCAGACTCATATAAAGGCCCCAGGAATGCATAGAGTACCTATCCCTGTGAATGCCAAGGTATGTGTGGTTTTAAGAGTACTAGCAACAGGAACCATTCAGCAACCCAAGGGTGATACAATGGGTGTATTTCAGGTATCAAAGTCAAGAATACAACACCAGTTACTCTATGCTATGCAACAGCATGTGGAAGAGCATATGTGGTTTCCACATACAAAAGAGGAGAGAGGCAATATCATGCAGGTTTTTAATGTTATAGCCTGTTTCCCTAAGGCAAAGGGGTCATATACTGCAACCGCATTACAATAAAGACCCCAACTGGGGAACAATGAATAAGGTGTATTTACCTCAAGAGTTTCTACTCCAACTGCCAGATGAATTGCAATGCACAGGTTGTAATACACAATCCCTTGGATTCAATAAACTCCATGCAGGAATAGTTCTATTCCTGCACGGAGTGATTCGTGTCCATTTAGCCTTAGCTTTAACAACAGCGAGCCTTGCATATTCATAAAGACATGTTGCTGTTAAGACTAAATGGACACTAACAGTGAACGAGTGCAGGGGACATGTTGAAGCAGTGCACGCATGTCCAGCATGCCCCCTGGACTCAGAAAGTGCCGTATGACACTTTTTAAAAGTATTTCAGTGTCCATGGACACTGAAATTAAATAAAATGAGCATTTCAGTGTCCGCAGACACTGAAATAATTAGGGGAGCAAGAAACAATGCAGGGGGTGTGTGACAAGTTCTGTCACACACCCCTGCATAGCAAAAGTGTCATAAGACCATACCCATCAATTGTACAGGTTTCTGCAGAATGCCCAGATGCCTGCCTCGCATACATCTCACCCTCCTAGAGCAATAAAGCAGTACAAAGCCATAAATAATGGGGGGACAAAGCCACAAAAATAGGGACACATTTTAAATATTGCACTGACAAACCCGAAAGCTGATAGAATAAAAGGTTTGCAGTAGCATGGACTTCCTGCAGGTTATGAAGACTGACACTCAAATGTCTGCCATGTGAAAGCACTGTACAGCCATAGGCATTAACTGTACAGGTGTCTGCAAAATGCCCAGATGCCTGTCTCACATATTTCTCACCCTCTTAGAGCAATAAAGCAGTACAAAGCCATAAATAATGAGGGGACGAAGCCACAAAAATAGGGACACATTTTAAATATTGCACCAACAATCCCAAAAGCTGATAGAATAAATGGTTTGCAGTAGCACAGACTTCCTGCAGGGTATGAAGACTGAAACACAAATGTCTGCCATGTGAAAGCACCGTACGGCTATAGCTGTCAACTGTACAGGTGTCTGCAGAATGCCCAGATGCCTGCCTTACATACTTCTCACCCTCCTAGAGCAATAAAGCAGTACAAAGCCATAAATAATGGGGGGACAAAGCCACAAAAATAGGGACATGTTTTAAATATTGCACTGACAAACCTGAAAGCTAACAGAATAAAAGGTTTACATTAGCATGGACCTCCTGAAGGGTGTGAAGACTGAAACACAAATGACTCCTACCTGAAAGTGCCATACGGGCAAAGCCCTCAACTGTACAGGTGTCTGCAGAATGCCCAGATGCCTGCCTCACATACCTGTCAACCTCCCTAGAGTAACAATGTTGTACAAGACCATAAATAAATACAAATATTTTTTTTCCATACTAAGGTATGTTTAAGCGTAGCTGAGCAGGTATGCGTTTTATGGCCCTCTGTCCATCATTGCTTAAACACCTCAGAGGAGATAAATAAAATATATAACTAAAATCCTAATGCTGGAATAGCATAGTGGTTACAGTCCTAGCTTTATATGCTGGCATTCAAGGTTTAAGTACCAAGACAGGCACTTTATTTTTACATAGGAAAGCAGTGTTAAAATTTTTTTGGGGGGGAGAGTAAATGATGTAGTAAGGGATATTTGTCAACCAGAGTAGTGTAGCTGGTCTGAAATGGAAGTGTGAGTGCATATAACATGTGAAACCACCCATGTGTTCACGTGTCCCATACAATATAGTCACATGCCTTGGTAATGTAATGAAAGCACATACAGGGATGTCATGTAAAGTAAATCATACACACTTACTAAATGAAGTCATTATTCTAATATCTTTAAAAATTAAAAGTGAGCAATCAGCTATGTTTAGCTGGTTTAAGCAATGCTTAGATGTGAATGCTAAGTAACAGGTCAGCTAAGTAGATTTGGGCACTGTTAAGCAGTACTCAACAATTTCCCCTTTAAGCATTGTTAAAATCAGCTTACCAGGTTTACGCACCCTAAAGCTGTGCTCAACGTTTTCAAAATCGACCAATGATGGCAAAGGGCAGGAATATGGCCTTATTTAAACCGCACAGGCAGGAACACAGCCAGAAACTGTTATAGTTCAACTTGTGCAGAAACCAAGGCTGGTGTAGGTGAGGGTTTGCCCTTTAGGGCTCAGCACTGGGGTATCGTGAAGTCCAGTGTCATGGCTAGACTCCTCATAAGTAACCATAATGAGAGACTGCTGCAGGGCCAGTACCAGAGCTCACAATATAAAGCAGAGGCCTGGGACCATCTCACCCATGATCTCACCAGTGCTACTGGCATCCTCCGAACTGCTGACCTAACGCGGAGGAAGGGGGCATTCTTGGACCAGTGGATCCAAGATGCCAGGAACAACCGTGCTCCAGCAGTTTGGAAGTATCACAGATATAGGTCTACCAAATTATAGCCTGAGGATGTGATAGACAGGTATGCATAATGTTTGTTTTTCTCCCCTACAGCTGCAGCAGAGAAGGCTAGTAACATTGAAGCCCATGCCGACAGACTGCTGAGGCTGTGCCGACAGGCTGGTGATTAAAAATCTATTTTGCAGTATATTCTGCAAATAACTAAGAAGTACGCTGTGTACTGCTAGTAGGTATACTGTTACTATATTAACTGAATAAATAAAGTTTGTCTGACTAATATTGATCTGAAATAAACATCTATAACACAAACTGTTATGTTTACTCTGGTATGTTGTTGTAGACTTAGAATGGAGCTGTAAAACAAGATATAAATGCTCAGTGTCAAACTTTGCTTTCCAGATTGTAGTAATTCAAATAATTAATGCACAGTGCAATATCTGTCATGCGTGCATCACAGGATTACAAGTTTAGACTGTCAAACCAAGGTACTAATAGGCAGAAACCAGTGAAACCAGAAACTGCAGAGTTCCAGTAGCTCAGTGTGATGAGAAATAGCTTAGTTGCTATTTTGCACACCCAGACACAGTTCAAATCCAGGGAGTTTTACTAAGATGTGTGCATATCTACACACAAGGAATCAGGAATATATGTAAAAACAGTAAGGTAGTCTTAACAGATATTTTCTCCACAGGTTTTATAGGTAAGGAAATGTTGGTAGCAGCTGTATGAAGGGTATACTAATAAACTGTGTACAACTGTTCAACTGTCCAACCACATGCCTGCAAATGACAGTAGGATAGGTACATACAACATACACACTTCCCGATACATGTCTCTCAAGTGTCATGCTGTCACGGCTAGTGGTCATTGCTGCCAATAACCCTGGACACAGATAGGAAACCAGTTGAAGTATGCCAGTAGCACACTCACATAACAGCAGTTCAGGGTACCCTTTCTTTGGCAGATATGTAACCCTGACATGTACGAGTTCCCTCTAGTCATGTACCCAGAGTTGTCAAAGTTTGCCCTATATCATTCCAGGCTGACAGATTAATAGGTATGTTTGTCCTACAGAAGCTATGGGTCATAGGTAGACGTAAAGTGAGTGCAGACCCATAGAGTATTGAGCAGTACAGTTGTGGAAAATAGAAGCATAAACAGTTGTTAATGGACTTTTTGTCTCATCCCCACCCCTCATCTGCATCAATAATTATTATTCATATACTATGGGTATGTTGTTCTCAAACATAATGTTGGGACTTGTGTTCTGTCATTGTTCATATATTTGATTGGTTGCATGTTAACATACCTTGGTCAAATACCATTATTGGTGGCCTGGACCGTCAATGTTACTGGCATGCTGTTATGATGTATGCTGTTTTTCCATTTATGCATGCATTCTGTTTGCTATGCAACTGTTTCAAATCTGTTTTATGGGGTTAATTGGAACACCCACGCATGCTGTTATAACTAACCTTGAAATGTGTTGTTCATGACTAACCAACATATATTGTAAAACCTCATCACCATAGTACATTTGGGAAGGCAGATCCCGGTGGATCCACCTGTCTCATCTCATCTGGCTGTGGCACCAAGCACCAGCACATCTTGGACCCAACCCAGGACTTCCTCGTCCATTGGTCCTGCATCACCTTCAGGTGGAACCGCCTCAGGGGATAGGGTCCATCCCCCCAGGAGCAAGCATGGACAGGAGCCTGTCACCCACAGTCAGTTCCGGGGTATGGTGTGCAGTGTCATCCAAACAGAGTTGGATGACTGGCTGTGCCAGATGGAGGGTTGCCTGGTGTACCTTGAGGGGCAAGCTGCCCCTCCTGTCCAGCCCTCAGCACAGCTACCTTTGAGGCTGTGAAGGTGCAGTGGTGACTCCCCATGAGTGGGGACCTCAGTCCCACTGTATCCATTTGGGGGTTCATGGGCATCAGATTCCCAACCACCCACCCTGTCAAAGATGTTTACACCCCTCATGTATCATATACCACCCCTTTTTGCTGTCTCATCTGTCTTTTCTGTCTCCCTACCCAACCTACTTCCCCAGACATACCTACAATCCTTTCCCAACATCCAACTCTCACCTTTAAATAAAAAAAAAAAAAAAAAAAAAAAAAAAGGGCATCTGTCCCAAAAATAAATATCACCCCATACATAGCTGTCCATTTTGTACACGTGTCCACTGGACAGATGTAATCTGGTCCAATTGGATTGACCACACGTTTCTGTTGTCCTCACCCCTCTTTCTGTGGTTTGGGTGTCCAAATTCCCCTCCAAATTCTGTACAAATGCACAGCTGTTGCTATATAAGAAATGGACAGATAGGGACCTTCCCTACACCCATACTGCACATCCCTAGCTACCTTTCATATTGTTTTTCCCTCTGCGTGCCCCTTTTTCACCACTTTCCTTTCACCACTTTTTGTTCTTTTAAAGAAACTAGCGAGTGTGTAAGCAGGAATAAGCACAGCTAAGTGAAGCCAAAATGGACTAACCATGTTTTGGCATCGCTTAGCATCACGCAAAACCGTGCAAACCCACTTAAAGCCACTAAAAACTGCTTTAATCATTCTGTCACCATCAGCCTCTGTTCTGCCCAGAAACAAAATAGCCAGCTGTGGCAGGTCTCAAACCCAGGACCCTGTACACTATAGTCAGAACAATGCACCACTACACCATTTGAGCTGGAGGAATTTTTGTAGCTTTTTCAAATATATCATGCAATAGAGGCATTCAACATTAGGGAAAAAGCTCTGTGTCATGTTTTGTATATTTACAAATATGGTGATACATATATATGAAAAAAGCATATACATAATATATATATATATATATATATATATATATATATATATATATATATATATATATATATATACATAAAACATGCAGTGCAGTCATACCTCAGAATTCTAACTCCCAAACTCTTAGTGCAGGAAATCTGGACAAAGTCCATCAAAATGGGGGGACAATGGACCACAAATAGGGATATATTTTAAACATCGCCCTTATAAACTTATAAAGATGCTACAGTAACAGGGATTTTTCAGCATACATCTTCTGAAGGATATGAGGTCTGAAACAGAAATGTATATGCCATTATTGACCGACATAACTCCTCAGATCATCACAGTGATTTACCAGATGCATACAAATAATTAGTGGAACAGACCAAAAATATGAGACAAACATCTGGACATTCTGTGGAATGCCTGGCAGTTGATAAGTATGCTCAGAACCCCTTAGTGCAATGAATCCGGACCAAGAGGACAAAGTAAGGGAACAAAGGCATGATAATAGGGACACATCTGAAATACGTAAGTAGATAATCTGTGAAAGTTGCTGCAGTAACACCATCTGTTCTAACGTATATTGCCTGAAATATCACAAGTCTGACACTCAATTGTTTCTCATAAGTTAGTAACCTCAATCCTCACATCATCCCACTGATTTTTCAGAAATGCACAACAGTTATGGGGAACAGGCAAAAGATATGAGCCACACAACTGGACATCCTATGAATATCTGAACATAGCATAACATCAAGGAAACAACAATGAGCTGCCAGGCACACAATCAAACTACAGTCAGACCAACACAACACCACCCCAATTCAGCTCTGGGGACTTACACATCCATTATCAAATATAACAGGCATTACAGGGATGTAACAATAGTGGAAAACAGACACTGGTCTGAAAGCACATACCCACAATCAGTTGCATCACAGCAATATACCAATAAAATAACTGAACAGTACAGTATAATGACTGTGTGGACAAATATATCCTGTTTGCCACTCACACACCCCTACACATACTGTCCCAAGTCACAGTGTAGTAGGAATCCTGAGGTGTTACAGGACATGTCACAGTCTGCCCATACAAACATATATAGCCAATAGACCACTAGAAACTGGAGCAGCATGCACAGTCAGATAGAAAGGGCCCATGGTACTCACATGTACCCCCCTACACAGCCCAGCTAACATTTACACACTACACTGGTACACAGTCCTGACAGTCTGTTACCAATGGCCAGGTATACACAGATGTCTCAACTGTACAGATTCCCACAGAATATCTAGGCTTTGGCCTCATATCTATGGCCTCTTCCTCGTAACATGTCTGGGAGTCTGTTACATCACTGGAGTAATAGCAGGAATGAAGGCACTAAATAATGATGTAACATACCTCTGAATCTCCTAGTGCATGACATCCGGACAAATCCTGACATATTTGGGAGACAGAGGCCCAAACACAGGGGCATAATGGGATGTTATACATATCCATATGTTACTTGCGAATATAATTATGATACACATGTTTGTGTTGCAAATCTAAGAGACCTATACAGGGTATGCACATAGTAAACTACTGTCGCAGAAGTGTGTGTTGAACTGCATGTAATATACTGAGCTCATACCATTCAAGTGTACAGTGTCCTACTGCACAATAACCACATGTGTGCCTAATATTTGTAGTTATTTACACATAGAGGTGTGGTATGTCTGGCAAACCATTAGTAAATCTGTAAACACTGACATCAGAACATAATAGCATACTTATGAATGTCAGACATTCTCCAGGGTATTTCTGAGACTGCAAAGCCTACTGTGCTACCAGCTGACTTAAGTATGTACAGCAATAGTAATACAGTGTCAATATTTATGGGCCTCCCCCCCCCCATTTATGTGTGCCATCGTCCAGATGTCCTGCTCTAACAGGTTGAGAGGTATAACTGAGCAGCAAGAGTGTAAATGCAGTGTGCCATACTGACATAGAACAAAAAGTATATCTGGTATGACCTGTGCACATGTATTTATGCGTAGGTTTAGCTGGAAGCCAGAACACAAGACATGTGTTGTGAGCAGTCAGGTAAATAAGCTGTACATGTTGTACACATCTGTAATATGAGTGTTAGTGCATCCAACAAACATATACGTCTACAACTACTAGTTGTTGCATTGCCCTGACACAGAAATGGGTACTACAATAAATATGATTATCAGGTTGAAATTGGAGAAGTTATGAACAACCAGAGAACCAACAGATAAATGTAGAAAACAACTCTCGAAAATCCACAAATCCACAAAAGAAGAACAGGAAAAAGCAAATATATTCCTCTGACGTCTCGGCCTTAGCCTTCAAGGAGTAAAAAACATAATAACGCACTTCATTTATATACAAAGTTAATTAATAAAACAATAAATCTATAAATCAATTAGTAATAATCTAATTTAAATAAATACTCTCCAATTTAAGTCTTCATTAAAACCTTGTGGGTACATAGTATTAAATTTTAAAATATACATAGCTTCCTTATGTATCAAAGCTTGTTTGATGTATGAAATATTATGCCAGGAACAATTTATTTTTTCTAAAACTGTGGCTTGAAGTTCTTCATTTTTACTATTATGAAAGTCTTTGAAATGTGCAGCTACAGCACTTTCTTCTCTATTATTAATGATGTCCCTAGCATGTTCCAACAACCTAACTTTAAATGCTCTAACAGGTTGAGAGGTATAACTGAGCAGCAAGAGTGTAAATGCAGTGTGCCATACTGACATAGAACAGAAAGTATATCTGGTATGACCTGTGCATATGTATTTATGCGTAGGTTTAGCTGGAAGCCAGAACACAACAGACGTGTTGTGAGCAGTCAGGTAAATAAGCTGTACATGTTGTACACATCTGTAATATGAGTGTTAGTGCATCCAACAAACACATATGTCTACAACTACTAGTTGTTGCATTGCCCTGACACAGAAATGGGTACTACAATAAATATGATTATCAGGTTGAAATTGGAGAAGTGCCCAACTGTGTCATGACCTCGTGTCCATGCCTACGACAAACACCTATAGGAGCACCTACATAGCTGTATGGTCTCAGCAATACCTGATTCATAAAACCCACCTCCACCAAGGTAGGGAAATCCCCTTTGTTGGACAACAGCAATACACAAACCATGTAATAGGTCGCTATATTGGCTGTACAGGGCCAAGTAGGTGCAGGCACCAACTTGGAAGCATGTCCACCTTTATCTTAATGAGCATATAAGGTCACAGGTGAATCACTGTAAGGCTAATTATGAGTACAAATTGGACACATCCACTCCACCAAGGCCAATCACAAAGCCATCCTCACATAAGTCTACATTCTAAGAACAACCCAACCCACCCTGTACTGGTCACACCACATACACACATGCCATAGCTATATCCAATCCGCTGCAGATAGGTTAAGTAGAAACGCCACCCCCCTGTCCCCTCATTAGTATAGGTGGATATGTACAGCCCCTGCACCCCTCTCTTCATCATCAGGGAACAGGTCCAGAATGCCTACTGCAAGGCAAACAAATTAGGTCTCCATGGGACCTGATAACATCCATGTCTGCATCCTACGTGAACTCAGGCATGTGCTCCCAGCTCCATTACACACTGTAATCAAACAAATCCTAGGCACCATCCACACCCCATCTGCATGGAAGATGGCCACTGTCATCCCTCTACAAAGAAGTGAATGAAGAAGAGAGGATTATGCAATTTACTTGCCCTCAATGGGGGAACATGGCACATAAGGACCAAGAGTGCAATGCAAACTGATACTGTGCTGATAGCTGACAGGGGTATGATGTGGTTGTGAGTGGTGGCTACGGCTAGTCAATGTTAATGTGCAGGTTCTGTAAATACCATTGATGAATGTATGAGGTCCTGTGATGTGTTTCCCTGTTTATGTCTTCCAGGTGCAATGCATCGGACCAGAAATCCTGCTTACACGGAGGCTGAAGCTGCAGTAATAACTCAACACATCATCCGTATCTACAGTGTAATGTTCAGCCAGAGCCAACAGCATCTGCGGTAGTGGAATGCACTGTGGGACAACCTTGTCCACAGGGTAAATGATGTCAGCCTGCATGCATGAACATATCGGCAGATTCGGCATCGTACTACTGACCTGATACTCAATGCCCAGCGAATGGCTGCTGCCATGGCCAGGGACTGCACAGCCACAGGTGGGGGTTCTGCCATGCAAGCCCCACTTACACCCACCGAGGCGCTCCTTGCCAACCTTGGACCTTGGGGCACCCACCCCACCCCAACATCAGTGTCCAGATACCCACAGTGTGGAGGTGGGTGGAATCCAGACAACGGGTGAGGAGTGTGCAGATAAGGCCCCAGTGGAGATCAATAAACTAGTGTAGAAGCCATACTGACATCCGTAGAGTATCTAGATGCATATGTCAGGTCAGAATGCAGTTGTGGTTGGGTTTTGTAATGCACAGACATGCGCATCTATGGTGAAGGACAGCAAATTGTGTAGTATTGGAGCTTGTACCATAAATGTTCAGAAAAGCTGCAGTCATCTTGTACCAATGCCACATGTGAGCCTGCTGACAATATCTCTCTCCCACAACTACATAGGTCCCTCCGGTCTGGATGTGGGACAGCAGCCTGAAGCTGGTGAGTATGGAATTGTCCTGTTGTGGTTCACTAATACCCAAGGCATGTTAATGGCATGCATTTTACCATGCACACAACTGTCACTCCTAGCCATATTGCGTTATGTCCATGTTCACTTGTGGTGGGGTTAACTGCATTGCATCACAGTGGTCACCACAGGGGCCTATATGCAGGAGATGTAACATTTCCGTAGCATACCTCACAATCTGTCAGTGCAAGAAATCTGGACAGAGACTGACAAAATGGGGCCCAAAAATAGGGACATATTTAAAATACTACTCTTATACAGCGGATATAAAAAGTGTATGCACCCATGTTAAGATGCCAGGTGTTTGTGATATAACAAAATGAGACCACAATATTTCATTCCACACCTTTTCCCACCTTTAATGTGACTTATAACCTAAACAATTCACTTGAAAAACAAACAAATCTGTCAGGGGACCAAATATGAAGGATACAAAACCTACAATAAGCTGGATGCATACATGTGCACACCTCTTGGAGCAGCTTGTGATTTAATTACAGCATTCAGACCACTTGGATACACATCTGCCATCAAGTAAAGAGACTCTGAGTAACACTTAATAATGGTCTGCTGTCTTAGTAGGATATTCCTGACATTTACTCAGTTGCCTGCTACAGCAAAAGCCATGGTTCGCAGACAGCATACAAAGTATCAAAGGAATCTCAGTGTTGAAAGGTATCAGTCAGATGTAGGGTACAAAAACATTACCATAGCACTGCATATACCATGGAACACAGTGAAGACAGTTATCAAAAGGTGGAGTAGATATGTGACAACAGTGACATTGCAAAGAACCGGACATCCCCCATAACCGATGAAAAGACATGACAAAAACTGGTCATGGAGGCTGCAAGGAGACATACAGCAACACTAAAGGAGTTTCAGGAATCTCTGGCAAGTACTGGTTGTGTACTGCATTTGACAAAACCTCTCATATTCTCCATAAGACTGGTTTATGGGGTAGGGTTGAAAGATGGAAGCATTTTCCCATATAGAAAAACATCCAGGCCTGGGTACAATTTGCAAAACATTACATTAAATCTCCCAAGAGCATGTGTTATGGTGTAATGAGGCCAAGGTTTAACTTTTCAGCCACAATTCCAAAAGGTACAAGTCGTGCACAAGCAACACTTCACATCACCCGATGACCACCATCCCCACAGTGAGGCATGGTGGTGGCAGTGTCCTGCTTTGAGGTTGCTGTTCATAAGCTGGAACTAGGACTGTAGTCAAGGTGGAGAGAATTATGAACAGTTCCAAATACCACTCCCTTTTGGCCCAAAACCATCAGGTGTCTGCCAGAAAGCTGAAGATGAAAAGGAGTTTCACCTTTCCACATGACAATGACCCAAAGCACACATCCACATCAACCTAGGAATGGCTCCACCAGAACAAAATCAAGGTTATGGATTGGCCCAGCCAGAGCCCAGCCCAAACTCCAATAGAAAATCAGTGGTGTGACTTGAAGAGGGCTGTGCACATGAGATGCCCTTGCAATCTGACAAAGTTGGACGGCTTTAGCAAAGAAGAATGGCCAAATAATGCCAAGTCAAGATGTGCAATGCTGATAGACTCCTTCCCAAGAAGAGTGCATGGTGTAATTAAATCAAAAGGTGCTTCAACAAAGTACCAGTTTAAGGGTGTGTGCACACTTATGCAACCACCCTATTGTACGTATTTCATTTATCATATTTTACATCTAACACATTTGTTTGCTTATCAATTAGATTGCACAAGTGATATGTCACATTAAAGGTGGGCAATGTTTTAAAATTAATTATTGCAGTCTCATTTTATATATTATGAGAACAAGGCATGTTAACAGGGGTGTGTACACTTATCATATCCACTGTAAACTTAGAAAGTTGTAGGTGTATCAGGATTTGTTTTAACATACATTTACTGCAGGTTTTGGGGTCTGACACTCAAATGAATGTCATTAATTAGTGACGTCAATCCTCAGATCATCCCAGTAATGTGTCAGACAAACACAAGAGTTATGAGGGCAGAGCAAACATATGAGTCAAACATCTACACATTCTGTGAAGATTTGTACGGTTGTGAGGTATGTTTTATGGGAGTTGCCACTGTGCTATACAGGTGAACAGCAATACTACGCAAATGGGTGCAGTGTGTGCGCTAGGTGAAGGGCCATCATCTACTAACACTACTCATGTATCCCAGCCATGTATATTGTTAGTGACATGGAGTGAAAATGGCTGCACTGCATGATGTTGAGGGCCTGTCAAGAGTGTGTATGTTGTGGTCTGACTGTGTTTCATGCATGTCACCATTTTAGTATTGTGAGGTCTGTGTAATGCCTTTGTGTCACCTCACCTGTATGTGTTGGTGTGTGTGTGTGTGTCTGTGCAGGTATTAATTTACATATGTTGTCTTCCCCTCACAGCTGGCAGTGGGGGTCGTGGTCTCTCCCACTCAGAACCTGATGTCAGTGTCTCTGCGGACTCTGACAATGATTATAGGCATAATGAGGCACAGGTGGGGTTATCAGGGGCTGCATCTGTGCCATTGGTTGGCATCCCATTGTTGTCCACAACATCCCCACACACAGGCAGGATGCCCACACATACCCCATCCACAGTGGCCACAGATAATCGACAGTTGGTGGGTGATAGCATGGAACAGGCTAGTGGGGTGACTATAGCAAGTGTGAGTGTAGACACTTGCCATAGCAGAGTGCAGGCAAGATCCCACACAGGCAGATGGACAGGGGTGCTCAAAGGAGAACTGCTGCTAATCCAGCCCCTGTCACAAGTGCCACAGCAGATGTCACCAGATGCATGTTTCAGGCCATCATGGAGGCACAGGCACTTACTGACCACAACCCCAGACAAATACTTAAGGTCTTGGATGTACATCTTCCCAGTGTCCATGGCGACCTACATGACCTTGTTGAGGCCACACATGAGAATACTGAGGTCATGAATAGACAGTAGAGTGAGATGGTGGCACTCTTCACCCATGCAATGTCTGTGCTGGAGTGTGTGTGGTGGGAGATGGGTGGCAGCCACGTGGACGTAGGTTAGCACCATGATCAGCTGAGTGTCTATGGCGTCATGCACCTTCACACTCCCATAGTAGCAGTACCACCAGCATTACCAAAGGGTGGGTGCTGTCCTCACCACAATGCAGCAGGCCATGGGGACTTGGTCCTGGCTTGTCCCATTAGGAACACAGATTCAGCAGACAGCAGTCACCACTGGGGAGTAGTACTGCATCTGGCCTTGGGCCTGGTGGTGCCAGTGAGACCCCTGGCAGGACCAGTTTATGTGTCCATGGCCAAAGATGATGAATTGTACACCCTGCCATGTACGGTCTACAGCTGTCCAACATACCCCTGTGTAGGCCGGCCACATGGTGTGAATGTGTGCATACAAACACACACGCACACACACACACACACACACACACACACACACACACACACACACACACATCATCATCATCACAGCCAGGTAACCTCCAGACACACACACACCACCTCTGCATGGCCCAGTAATAAAACACCCATCCAAATACACACACATGATTTCAACAGTATGGCCCAGCCTAGGCCTCTGGCAAACTCACACAACACACTGTACATATGATGATACCTGTGCCACATCCCTGTCATCCATACCACTGATACAGGAACATGCTAATATGGTTCTGATGCACAGAGTGAATTAATTACAGTTTAGCTATGTAATGCTGTGTAAGGTGCTGTCAGCTGGCATTTGTAATGGGTACACTTCAGAGTGTGTGGACCTTTTCAGCCATAATGCATTATTTGTATTAGTAACAATGACATATGGTGTATTCTGTTTGTGTTCTAGGTGTCTGTGTGTCAGCAGGATGTGGTCCTATAGACATTGCCATTGATGGGTATGGCAGAGTAGTAACACATTGACTGTGTCATAGCCGAGGTACAGCTGTATATGTACACATTTACCAGGTCTGTGTAACAGTTATTGCATGTGCCACAGAGATTATAGGGCTGAAGGGTGTATACAGATAAGTCTATGGAGGCTGACATCAGCAGCTCTTGCAAAGTGGACAATAATAAGTGCAGTGGGTGGAACATACCTCAGATTGGTAAAACCCACACCCCCAGAGGATACTGTGTTGAACAAACATGCCCTTGTGAGTTATGGTAATGGGGGTGTACTGGGTGGGAAAGGACTCATAATACTGTCACCTACGAGTCTACACACTCACAAACACTGCTATATACACCAGTGCACACACACATTTGCCAGTACAGACATTAGTAGCCCTGCCTATCATGTTATTCATTCCATACTGTTACATAGCTGTTGCACTTGGCATGGGGCTTATAGGGCTGAAGAGTGACTACAGATACCTCTATGGTAGATGTAAACAGCAGGCTTCATAAAGTCGACCTTGAGATGTGTACTTGGAGTACCATGGACTAAAATTTTAAACCACGGCCACCCAATGGATATAGTTCTCACTCAAACACACACACACACACACACACACACACACACACACACACACACACACACACACACACACACATACACACACACACACACACACACACACACACACACACACACACACACACACACTTATGCCAGTACTGAGATCCATAGGTTCATAGGTGTGTACTAGGTGAAGGGCCATGGAGCCTTTACAAGCCTAGCCCATAGGATTACCCTGGCATCGTGCCACCTGACGTTACTCCCCAGTGTGTTTATCGAGTATAGCCACTGGAGTGATTCTCCAGGGTGAGATTTCTATTCCCCATCCACTCATACAGATTTCTCTTGCAGAGGGCTAGTGAGGTGCTCTGTTTAACATGTATGTGAAGTCTATTCCATAGCATGGTCAGTCTCTGGGTTATGAACCTGTCCCTCCAGCATGGATTGTGGCAATGGGGTTGAGGTCTCTTGGGCATGTGGTGCGGACAGATTGGGTTTCTTTAGATGTAGCATGCCTAACAGAGCTGGGTCAGACATGGCTTTGTAAGTGAATCAGAGGTCGCCTCTAAGTAGCCAGTATGAGAGAGAGAATAGTTGGCATTATTGGAGTCTGTCTATATAGGACAAGTGTTTAAGGCCTAGGATCCTCTTTGTGAGGTACTTTTGCAGCCTCTCCAGTTGTTGCAGGTGTCTAGTGAGGTACATGCCAAATGGGCCATTGTACTCGATGATTGGCCTAATGAGGGAAGAGTAGAGGGAGACAATGGCCTCTTTCTTCCTGGATGCAACACTCTTAGTAATGAGATGTGCCACATAGAAGGACTTTCTGACAACAGTGGCACTGTGGTGGTCAACAGAGAGGTCGCTGTCAACCTGTGTCACCAGTTCTCTTATAATGACTTCTGTGTTCAGAGGACTACTATCGATGTGGTGATTCATGGGAACTGAGTTGTTCCCAAAGGGGATGGATCCACATTTTCTGGCATTGAGCTTATGTCCAGGGTTCTTTACACAGTCACAGGTCTCAGTGAGGCCTTTCTGCAGAATGTTAACTTCACTTGGGGAGGTAATAATAGCACCCACCTTGCAGCTGTCTGCAAAAATTGTCAGCTAGAGTACCTTCATGTTGACCTGGACTTCAGAGGCATAGATACCGAACACAAGGGGACACATGACCAGACACTGTGGTACTCCACTCATGACTGGTCAGCAGTCTGACATGGAGTCCACTGCTTTCACACTGTGAGTTCTATCTGTGAACCAGTTTGTAACCCACCTAGTGGTATAGGGGTTGATGCCTATCTGAGTATGTTTGTCTATGATTCCTGAGTGGGGAATGGTATCAAAGGATTAGAAGCCCCACCTATCTTGTTATTTATTCCATACTGTTACATAGTTATTTCATGTGGCACAGAGCTTATAGGGCTGCAGAGTGTCTAAAGCTACCTCTACAGTGGATGACAACAGTGGGCTTTGTAAAGTAGACATTGGGATGTGTACCAGGTGGACCACAACAAAAAATTGCAAAACCTACCTCCCCATAGATATGGTTCTCACCAAAACACACACACACAGGATACTGTTCTCACACACACACACACACACACACACACACACACACACACACACACACTCACATTTGCCAGGACTAAGATTAGAACCCTTACCTATCTAGTTATTGCTACTACAGTGTTATGCATTTATTGCATACACCACAGAGCTTAGAGGATGAAAAGTGTCCCAAGGTACTTCTAAGGTGAGGAACATCACCAGTCCTTGTAAAGTATGGCAATGCGAGATGTACTGGGTGAGAAAGGCCACAAAATACTTTAACTTACAGATATACACACTTACAAACACAAATACACACACACACATTTGCCAAGACTGAGATTAGAACCCCTACCTAACTAGTTATTTGTATTACAGTGTTATGCAGTTATTGCACACTCCACACAGCCTGTAAGGCTAAGGGCTGCCCAAAGGTATTTCTAAGGTGACTGACATGAGCAGGACTCCTAAAGTAGGGCAATGGAAAGTGAACTGGGTGTGAATGAGCTCAAAATCTTTAACCTACACACACACACACACACACACACACACACACACACACACACACACACACACACACACACACACATGCTCACACACACACCTTTACAGGACAGAGATTATAACACACACACACTTCTACATTTGCCACCACAGAGTTTATAGGGCTGAGGGCTGCCCAAAGATGTACACACACAAACACACACACACACTTTTACATTTACCAGGACATTTGCCAGGACTGAGATTAGAAACCTACCTAACTAGTTATTTGTACTATAGTGTAACACAGTTATCACACATGCCACAGAGTTTATAGGGCTGAGGGCTGCCCAAAGGTACTTCTAAGGTGACTACCATCAGCAGGACTGCTAAAGTAGGGCAATGGGAAGTGTACTGGTTGTGAATTGGCTCAAAATCTTTAATGTACAAAGACAGACACACAAACTTTTACATTGCCAAGACTGAGATTAGAACCCCTATCTAACTAGTTATGTGTATTACAATGTTCTGCAGTTATCACACATACCACAGAGCTTAAAGGACAACCGCACCCTCAGACTCAAAAAACATATTAATTTCATCATGGTTTGATGTTTCCTACATTTTAATAGCACTCTGAGACTATTTTGAGCTTTTTAGATATTTTTAGATGCAATTTCTGACTCTGACCACATGGGGTCTGGCATATTGAAAAAAGTCAGACTGTTTACTCTGCCTCAAATAATGCATTCTGGGATACTTAGTCTCCAAAAAATTGCATCAGATCTGCCACATTTTGCCTTAAGCTGCTGCCACTTCATTGACTTAACAGGCATTCACTGCAGTCTTAAAATCCCCTACTTTTGGTTAAAATGTTATCCTTTTTCAATGACCACTTAAAACACAAGCAGTGCAAATGCTACAGAACAGAACTGAAAGGTGCATTTTCTAGCCCTTTCATCTTAGAAATGCTAAATTGCTTTCTTTTGTGAAGGCTGAAATCTAGCTCTTCAAGGAATCTCCCCTCCCACTTCACACCTACCTTCCCTAGCTGTCAAAGAGCCAAGGGTAATTTGACCCATTATCTGCATGTGATTGACAGCTCGTCACAGCAGGTGACCAGAGTAATGTACTGTTTGCTTGTCAGCCTTTTCCTCCTTACAGTGGGAGACTTTTTTTGTTGCACTACTCCTGTCAAATTTAAAACCAAGCTACATAGCACTGGCAATAATCCCTGCTTTGCAAAGCAGTCTGCCACTTATTTTCCCTTCCTGTTTAAATAGCTAACAAATGATGCACTATAAACTTGAAATATTTTAGACTTGCATGACAGCACCCACATGCTTTTTTGAGTCAATATTTAAAAAAAATTATGGTAGTGCATACATACACACAGACACATGCACGCAGACACACACACTGCTTTACTTCTACAATGATTTAGATTTTTACATTTTATAGCAGTGTACTAACCAAGCAGAGAAATCTGGTTCAAAAGCAAGGATAAATTGATCCTGAAATACCTATGAACCTCAGCGCAAGAAATTAGGACAAAGCCATACATAGAAGTGGGACAAAGGCACAAGCGAAAAGCAGTCTGGGTCTGAACTGTCTGCAAACAGCTACAGTTAACTTTGAGTATGTGTCTACCTGTTTGAGCCAATATTCATTTTCCCCTGGAGAGCACTCTGCTTTGGCTTGTAAGCAGCCCCCCCACCACACACACACACACACACACACACACACACACACACACACACACACATTCCACTTTCTCTTATTCCCTTCTGTTAGCAAATAGTATCCGCCATAACTCATCAAGCATTAAACATAACTGGGGAAATATAAACCCTGGATCAAAATGAAAATAAGTAGGCTAAGCTAAAAATGCAGCTGCGAAAGGGAAGCACGTGGCACCCTTACAAACAGAAAAAGATTAACTCCACTAATGTGCAATTAAAATCTTGGGAGGATACAATATCAGGGCTAGGGAGGCATAGAAACAGGGACAAATTACATTTAGGATACACTATTAAGAAGTAATAAGACTTACCTTACTTATGAAGTAGCAAAACGCTGGTGAAGAAGAAGTGCTTCACATGAATAGAGTCGACCAGATTTGCTAACACAGAAAAGGAGTTCCACACAGCACCTAGTCCATTTATTAGGTTAACAGTGTGCTGGGAAAGGCAGTGTTGACATCACAATGTGGGAGGATCACAGGGATTCTGTACAGCATGCAAATAAGGCAGTGTTTACGTCACTTTGGGGGAGGAAACCTCCCAGGATCTTCAGCAAAAGCTATGGCAGATGTGACATCATTATTTAAGAGACGACTAGACAGTTTTCATCTTGGTTTTAAAACTGAAAGTCAAACAGTATGGAAAAGTATGAAGCCTAAGCAGTAAAAGAGAATAGAGAATTTTTTTTAAAAGCTGCGGTTATGTTTTTTTGAGGCTGTATCACATAACAGGATTTTAGGGAGACATCAGGTAGAGATATTTGATTTGATATCCCGTTGTTTTCCTTTAAAGGGCTGAAGCCAGTCCAAAGGTACTTCTACAGTGAATGACATCAGCAGATCATGTGAAGGAGGCAACAGGAAGTGTACTGTACACTTATTCCTACACATACACCGCCCAGACACACACGCACATCACCACCACACACCCACACTTACATATGCTGGGAATGTGATTAGAACTCCTACCTATCTAGTTATTTGTATTATAGTGTTATGAAGTTACCACACATGCTATAGAGCTTACAGGACTGAAGCCAGTTCAAAGGTACTTCTAAGGTGAATGACATCAGCAGATCTTGTAAAGTAGGGCAATGGGAAGTGTACTGGGTGGGTAAGGCATCATAATACTTAGACCTACAGATGCACATGCACAGACGCCCACACACACACACACACACACACACACACACAAACACAGGTAGGTGATGTGATATTACAACTCCCACTTCAGTACCATCAGACAATGAATCTCATCTTCATGCTGGCACATACCAGTGGTTACAACTGGTATGCAACTGTATGCAGCAGGACATCAGTCTCTGCCATTCAGGATATCCCTGTGTATGACTCACTGTGTGTATGTGTTTGTGTGTGTGTGTGCGTGTGTGTGTGTGTGTGTGTGTGTGTGTATGTGTGTGTGTGTGTGTGTGTGTGTGTGTGTGTGTGTGTGTGTGTGTGTGTATGTGTGTGTGTCCCTATGTGTCTCACTCTATCACTGTCTGTCTCTCTCTTCCCCATGTCTATGTGTATGTATGCTTGACATATTGTAATATGTTGCCCATACATATGTGTGAGTATCACATGCAACAGATGCAGATATGCCACATATGGGCCACCTACAGCTGGCTGTGGGTAATCCTGTCTGATGGGTATGTGTGGAGACAGTTAGGTGTACATAGCTGTGTGTATGCAAAGACATTTGCACAATACAGATATATGTAGTCCATTGTAGTTTCAGACATGGGCTTTATTTCTCTAAGTGTAGGAGCATGCCCAATATGACCTTCTACAGTAAGTGAGGGAATCCATTCCAGGAATAGTTGTAACTCCAGTCCAGGGTGTTGTGTGCTACAGCCATACCTTGCAACCTGTTTGTGCAACATAGCTGGAGATAGGCTGCCAGTATGGGGAAACAATGGCCCAAACATAGGGGATACTGTAACTATTGCTCTTATTAGTGTATGAGTTGCTTGAATTACAGGGTTTGTTTTAGTAGACATTTTCTGACTTATGTAATGTTTGACACTGTAATGTATTGTGTCATTACCTACTGACAGATATCATCGGATCATTACAGTTATTTACCAGAGAAATGCAAGATGGATGATGCACAGACCAATATTATGAGGCAAAGGCTAGACATTCTTGCACAATCCGGCCAGTTGTGAGGTATGGCTACAGCCAATTGACTGATGAAGCTGTGTAAAAGGTCCAGCACCTTGGTGATATACTGGCTGGAGATCTCCTGGTTGTGCTGTATTCTTTTTACCTGATAGTTCATATCCTCATGTGGCCATAACTCTCAACTGTACATATTCTCACAGATTATCCAGATTCATGACCCATATATCTGGTCAGTTTCCCTTCACATTGTGTTTTTCTATCAAGTTTGTTGCAAATCACTCAGGGTTGCAGTCAGGGAATAATGACCAAACATTAGAGTTTCAGACTTTACACCCTTCATGACATCCATGCTACTACACACCCCATCTGTTATTCTATCACCTTTCTAACATTATGAGAGCATTATTTCAAAAGTGTCCCTATAGTTGGGCCTTTGTCCCACCATTATGTATGGCTTTGTCCAGACTTCTTGCTCTATGAGGTTGAGAGGTATGCTACTAGCATTTAGTGGCATGACCTTTCATTTGCATTTTGTTGACTGTGTTATGTTGGTAGTTTGGACCCCATGACATTTCCTACAAAGGCACTATGGGTGAGGCATGGGCCTTTGCCTTAGGCCTGTAGGCCATGTGTGACTGCTGCAGGACATCTGTAGTGAGGCAGTGCATTCTGTCACTCATATGTTCCCAGGCTCCCAGGCAGTGGATCCCACTAGGGTGACAATGGTAAGTGAGTCAGGTGTTACTGATAATCACTTTCTGTTCGTATTGCTCCATCACTCTGGGTGACAGCAGGATGCTGCTTATGGCTAGGGACATACCTGCATAGGACACATATTCAGCATGCTGCATCATGTCTGTCTTTCTATATTCTGTGAGGTACTTCTGACATCATTCACACCGCCATGGACCAGGCTAGTGTGATACCTCTACCTGTTGTGGGGTGACTTGAGTGCATGTGTGATATGGCAGATTATGGCACCTGCCAAACAAGTAATTGTGACTTTCTCCTTATCCTGCCTGGTGTGTGTGGCACATCTGTGTGTCTCACAGTGTAGTCTTCTATGATTAATATGTTGTGTATATGGTAAGGCCTTAGTGTTTGAAGGACTCTGGTGTGTGGCGTACGCATGGTCTGTGGTGTGTGGGTTTGGGAAGTTCTCATGTGTTTTTGCCTCTGAGGTGTCCTTTATTTGGGGTTTGATTTGTTGTGGACCTCAACTTATGTGGATGTGTGTTGTGTATTTGCAGGTGATGCTTACTGACACCATCCATACACTACAGGGCACCTATGTTACTGCAAAATATACCCTGTTGTGCACATTCTCCATTTGTCTGGCCAGTGGTTCCCCTCCCCTTCTGTGTGTCTCTTTATCCTTCTGTAGTCTGGTCGCAGGCTTTGCCCACAGTGGCTGCTGTTATGTATTTGTAAGTCTGGTTTGAGCATGGTAAATGTCGTAACATCACACAAAATGTTATGGACTACACACCTCTGAGCATACCTATTTGGTAGGTTGTCCATCACTGCATCACTACATCTGCTGGGGTCCTCAGACAGCTTGTGTTACTATAGTATTATGCAGCTACATGTTGGCCTAGCTGTCAAACTGTCACTGACTGTGACATCTGGGCAGGCCCACATGACAGTCAGACGAAGGCCCACACATGGGGACAGGGTGTTGATACTGTTCTGCCATACATAGACAGTTGGGTGACCAGTTTGTTACTTGCTTGCTTTCTGTTATGGGTGTGACATCTGCTTTTCCACTGTCTGCCATTGATGTTTTGACATGACATTTTCTTGTTTTGCAAAAACGTTGCAGGTGAATGCAATGTTAGGACAAGCAGAACAGATATACAAGGCATACTTGTGCTCCTTCTGTGACAACCTGCCATTCCAGGGGTATTGTTGTTGGCCAGTGACATGTTGTCAGTGCTGACACAGTAAGGTGGCAGCCTTTTATGACCTTCCAGTACACTGACCTTCAGGTACCTGCTGTGCTACTAGGCACCATACTTCTCTACATATGGTTTACCAATGATTTGCCACACAACCACTGTTTCATAATAAAGACACCACAAATATGATGCAAAACTCTGTACATTTTACAAAAGGTCTGTACAGTTGGCAGGTGTGGTAGGCACTGTGCAGGTTACTCCAACCTGTGTGCTGTTCATATGTGTGGCCCCCTGTCCATGACCTGTCCAGCTTACCAGCAGTAATAGATATTGACATCTGGACAGTGTGTACAACTCTCACCACAGGTGTAGCTGACATGCAAAATAGTTGGCACTGTGATACTTGGAACATGGCCCTGTCTACCACAGTAGGTCTTTGGAAAATATCTGTAGCTAGTATTCTTAAGGTTACACGTACCTTGGTAGCCACTGGGATGGGTTCCCCTCTGTTGGCTCTGGGTCTGGGTTGAGGCCAGCACAGCTCGATGATTTGAAGTATGTCTCTATCCACCCTGTAGTGCTCTACTATCTCCAGATCATGTAGCCCCTGGTAGGTTACCTGGATCTGAACACTCTTCTCCACCTCCTCAGTCTGCGGCGGATGTCAGCATTATCCTCCTCACTGCCCTAGGCCTCTAGCACATACTGATATATCAAAGCAGCAGCAACCCCTAACACTTTTGTGGTTAAAATTCCACTGTATGTGTACACCAATGGTGCAAGGTTTGTGGGAAAACCAGACTGAAAGGTGTTTGGACAGTTTGTACTGTTGTGCTGCAGGTGCTGTCTGCATGATTGGCTTGCTATAATACATTCCACCTGCTTGCTATTTTATTTGTACTTGATTGCTTTTATTCTGCTATTTGCCTTTTGTTCTTTTTTTCCTTCCCTTTTCTGATTCTTTTAAGCCCTGAAGCGTGCTGTGCAAACACGGTGCCCAAATGTAAACAGTCCTACTATTTCCTGTTTTTTTTTTTTTGGTTTGTTTGTTTTAGACCCGATGCCCACAATGCAAACCCATTTAGCTAAGGTAAACAATGAGAAATGGTCCTCCCCTGGACATGAACATGCACTTCATTTCATGGAATAAGTCAATACAGCCTTAGACACACCCTTTGCTTAGCTGTGCTTAGCTAAGCTTAAATGTGAGCCGTGGAGCTTCAATGTGCTTACACCAAGCATGACACACCCTCTTTTCATGCCAGCTGCTTCTCCTGCTTACACCAATGCCTTATAGCTCTTACATGGTTAGGTTCAGCCAAAGAATGGTCTCCCAGTTAGTGATTCAGTAAAATCTGGTCATTTGCATACCCCACTGCCTTAGTCCCTGGTTACACCACTACACAACAGTCTTCCTCCTTGGCAACCAGTGTTACCTGTTATTGTTTTGATTTTGTATGCCATAGACTATAATGGCAAATTACAGATTTCACTTAAAATTGCCTTTTCACTTTTTCTTTTCTTCGGCATGATCCTGTTTGCACACCACTGCCCTATACTTAAATGTCTAAAATTGGCCAAAAAAAACTTTAATTTTTATAATTATGCAACACTTTTCCATGTCAATGGCCATATATTTGGCCATTGGCATGCCTAAGGAGTGTAATACATGCTTTATTTCGAGCTGTCATGCCTCTGTTTTGATTTTTGCAGAAATGTATTCGGCTTGTAGCCGAATACATTTCTGCACCTCACACTATTCCCACACAGATGACTGCCTGCTTACTGAGTCACTAATGCACCTCATTTGCATGGTCTTCACCAGAAAATGAGGTAATTAGCATTATTCAGTTGTGTCAGTGCAGGAATAGTGTTGCCAGGCTTGTGCACGTCCCCAGGATTGTTTACTGGATCACTCGGCGGCCATATTCCATGCAGGAGTGACTGGACTATTCTTACACTCCGTGTAAGCTTTATTGAATCCTGGGGTATGTCTCTGCCAATCACCCTAGCAGTACCCAAAGTTCCTACATAACAAACACCTACAACTTATATCAGAGGCTTTTGTGAGGTGATTTCACCCAAGGGTGTGGTTCACACAGCCTATTTAGATCTCGCCAAGGCTTTCGACACCATCCCCCACTCTGGAATTATAGATAAACTCACTAAACTAGGTATAGATCCCTATGTCACAAGATGGGTTGACAACTGGCTCACTGACAGAACCCACACTGTGAAAGTAGCAGACTCCAAATCCAACTTCAGACCAGTGACAAGTGGAGTACCACAGGGTTCAGTCCTGGGTCCTCTCCTGTTTGGTATCTACTTTTCTGAAGTACAGGCTAACACAGAAGGTCTTTGGCTAACAAAGTTTGCAGATGACTGCACACTAGGAGCCATAATCAAAACTCCTAACTATGTGGACATCCTACAAAAGGACCTCACTCAGACAGATGCCTGGTATCAAAGCCATGGCTTCAAGCTCAATGCCAAAAAGTGCATTGTCATCCCTTTTAGTAAAAAATGCTGTATCCATGAACTACCACATAGGCGATAGTCTACTTAACACTGAAAGTGTGATAAGAGAACTTGGGACACAGGTGGACAGTAGTCTCTCCTTTGATAATCACATCACCACAGTAGTCAGGAAATCCGTCTATGTGCCACACTTTATCACAAAAGGTTTCTCATCCATAGGTTCATAGGTTCATAGGTAGGTACGAAGCTATCAGTCCAAGGGTCTACGTAAGCCTAGCCAACAAGGTTCCCTGGCTTACGCCACCCAAGAAAGTTATTTTCCTGTGCCACTGTCGAGCAGAGACACAGAAGTGATCCCCAGGGTGTATTTCATATTTCCCATCCACTCCAGGGAAAAATAGGTAATTGTTCTCCTCTACTCATCATTCATTAGACCCATTATAGAGTACAACACCCCTTTTGGTATGTACCTCACAAGACATCTACAACAACTGGAAAGGCCACAGAAATACCTCACAAAGAGGATTACTGGCCTCAAACAGATGTCCTACACAGACCATCTCAAAAAACTCCAGCTTTACTCTGTCACATATTGCCTACTCAGAGGCGATCTCTGCCTAACATACAAAGCTATGTCAAACCCAGAGCTGTTGGACATGCTCCACTTATAGAAATCCCAATCCCTCTGAGCTACACACTCTAGGGACATAAACCTTGTCACCACAATAAACAGAGCATGCTAGAGAGATAGATTCCTGTGCCAGAGACTTCCCATACTCTGGAACAATTTACTTATCTATATCAAACAAAGCTCCTCATTAGCACTCTTCAAGAAAAATTTTGATGATTGGATGGGAGATAGGAAACTCACCCCGGGGATCACGTCTGTGGCTCTGCTTGACAGGGGCACAGGAAAATAATTTTCTTGGGTAGTAAAAGCCAGGGTACCATTTGGCTAGGCTTATATAGGTCCTAGGGTCAATAGCCTAGTACCTACCTATGAACCTCTGAACCTATAAGGGCACCTTATTGATGATGTAGGATATGTCCTGGATCCATGGTTAATGACACCTATCAGAAATCCCAGACAATAGCAGAGAATGGCTACTACTATGCCTTGTCACAAACCTGGGTCATTGTTGTCATCTGCTGAAGGCCTATGTCCTCTTTCTGGATGTTTCAGGAATGCTGTGCAGTATGACCTTGACATATGCAGTAATATATTTTCATTCTATGCTATGTTGCACAAAATCATTGAAAGTGAACAGTAGCAAAGGGACAAAAAGATTATGCAAGAAAAAGCCCTACACCCAGCAGTAAAGGAGACTGTGGAGGAGGCATATGAAAGGGAGGACTAAGCTAGACAAAGGCAAGTTCAGTATGTCATGGCACTGGCTAAAAGACAGCATCTGATTCAGAACTGTGGGACAGACTTAAGCAGTATACAGAAAAGAAAAAGTGATGCATGCAAATTTTTGCCTAGGCTGTGCTATTCCTTGTATAGGCTAGCCACACCATGCATCAATATGCAGAGGGCAGGACACAGTTATCATCATATACATAAGTAGGGGGGGTCATATTGTCAAGTGTCATTGATAGGCAATTGTATATGTGTTGGCATGGGTAACTATAACTTTGTGCTGTGCGTGCCACACATGGAGTGATAGGTGGGGGGATTAAGGTGCACTGGGCAGGCTGGAAAGTTAGTTTCTATAGGTGTGTGTGTGTGTGTGTGTGTGTGTGTGTGTGTGTGTGTGTGTGTGTGTGTGTGTGTGTGTGTGTGTGTGTGTGTGTGCGCGTGTGTGTGTGTGTATGATTATATGTGCACATGTGTGTGTGTTTGTGTGTGTGTGTGTGTGTGTGTGTGTGTGTGTGTGTGTGTGTGTGTGTGTGTGTGTGTGTGTGTGTGTGTGTGTGTGTGTGTGTGTGTGTGTGTGTGTGTGTGTGTGTGTGTGTGCATGCAGTTAGACGTGCATGCATGTGTGTGGAGCCCACTCCACACACGCACACACACATACACATACACATACACACACATACGCACACACACACACACACACACACACACACACACACACACACACACACACACACATACACTCTGGGATATAGCTTCAGTAGATAAAACAGGAGAAGGAATGTAAAGACTGTGCACACCCCTATCTGCTGATGAGCCCTCTCCTGTCAGTATCATGAACCTCTTCAGATTTAAATTTTACCAACTTTCCACGATTCATATTCTAGAAAGCTGTCATATGACATAGTCAGCTGTTGCATCAATAAAAGCACTTAACTTTTTTTAATACTGGATGAGACTGTGTAACATTTTTTGATAAAAATGTTCATGTTTTTACTCTGATGTGGTTTCATGAATATATTTTTCCTTAATTTTTGGCTAATTTGACACTCTTTCCTGGAGGATTGGTGGACTTTTTGGGTTCACTATCCGGATCATGCCTACAAGAAGTAGTGCTTGATGAATAGCAGCAATGGCCTGTACTGTGAATCTCTGCAGCACTTGCATTCCTCCCTCATGCATATCCAGACACAGTACTTCAGGATTGAATTATAACAATGACTAAGGTTCACAAAGGGTACGTTGTCATAATAATACATGCTGTGGACTGTACTGCACTACTGCTCAGGAGTTTCACTATTCCATGGCAAGGTAGGCCCCTGATGATTGGAACCCATCATAATACTTTGCATGTCTGCACATCACAGTTACGACAGCAACAAACATGTCAGTTAGCACAAAGCAAAATAGTATTGCAGCTTATTAACAAATATGTTCTGAAGGCCACAAGTAATAACAAGTTGTGAGGTATAAACTTACCTTGAAAACAAGTAACTTCTAGTAAAGTTTTCCTCAATTTCTACAAGCCTCGGTATCTGCTGGCCTATACTGTTAGCTGTGGGAATTTATAACAACTAAATTTCTAGCACAAAACTTATGCTAATAAGGCACTGACTAATGACTGCTCCTGAAAAGCATTTTCTGCATGATAAGGCTGTGGGCAAAGTCGCACTAAGATGTTCTCTCAATCATGTGCACTCATATAAGCATGTCTGAGGCACAATGAGCATGCATGGGCAGGTGAATGACCCTTATGGAGACGTGAAAAAGTAAATTATTTTTGTATCCAATGGAGGCCCTAAGGAGTAAAACAGCTCTGATAGTTAAGCAACATGCACCTTGCACATATGTTCCATGCCAGTCTTCCCACCTTAACATCATCCTGCAACATTTTGCGCACCACATAATAATCACACCAAGACAAATCACTCTAGAAAGCTGCCCTAAGTCAGTGATGCCACATGCCAAAAAGTGAATGGGCATAAATGTGACAAGCCTACCACGGATCTCTAAAATGCAACCTGGTGAATGGTCACAGCAAGGAGAACATTACTTTTTTTGTATTTGCTGTTGAAGAATGCCTAATTGTGGGCTGTTATGACGATCCCCAATATAAAGTGCATGCCCTGTCCCCTGCAGGTCCAGCCATCCCATGTATTGAGTCCACCTAGATCCAGTTCCCCCTGTGGGCACAGCAAGGTGGGACTGGCATAAGTACAACCCTGCCAGCTTTTGTAGTGACACAGAAGTGCCAGTTTTTCCTCTGGTGCCACTGCCAGGGGTGAAAAATATGTGACATGCAGGGAGCTGGGTGATGCACTGGAAGAGCTGATAGAGCAGTGGCTGGAATCCCACAAAGGTCACCTACAATGGTGGTTCTTGCAGGCATCAGAGTCACATTGCTGCTTGCTCCTGCTGGCACCAACTCAAGCAGGACTTAATGGAGAGGGTGACCATGGTGCTGTCTGACTTCTCCCAGAGTATTGCACAGGCAGTGCAATACAGAAGACTATACCCACCATAACCCCTATTTTGTTGACCAAGCTTCCCAATGACCAGTGTCCTCCCTTTGCCTGCGAGTCTAGAATTATATTCTTACTCCCACCCCTCAGTGTGTCAGCACCACACCATCAGTCTCTGTCTGTGCTTTATGTGTATCTGTGTACTCCTGCTTATGAACATCATCCTCTTACCATAATGTTTCCTTTACTTACATCTTTCCTCATCTTTCATTTTTCTTCAAAAAAGAGCCCCGTCTCACAAAAATATATACTCTTCCTCCTTATTAATATTCTTACCTTCCTTGTTTTCCTTACATATGCTGACCGTCTAAAAAAACTCCAGCTATACTCTGTGGCATATCGTCTACTCAGAGACGATCTCTGCTTAACATACAAGGCCATGTCAAACCCTGAGCTGTTGGACATGCTCCACTTAAAGAAATCCCAATCCCTCATAGCCACATGCTCCAGGGATCTAAACCTTATCATCACAATGAAGAAAACATGCTGGAGGGATAGGTTCCTGACCCAGAGACTCCCCATACTCTGGAATAGACTGCACATACATGTCAAGCAGAGCACCTCATTGACCCTCTTCAAAAGGAACCTTGATGATTGGATGGGAGATAGGAAATTCACCCAGGGGATTATGTCAGTCGCATTGCTAGACAGGGGCCCAGAGAAGTAAATATTGTGGGAAAAATTTCCAGGGAATTGTTATGGCTAGGCTTGCATAGGCCTTAGGGCCGATAGCCTAGTACCAACCTATGAACCTATGAACCTATGTTCCTCTGCTTCCTAATCCCTTTTTCTTATCATCCTATACACCTATTTCTGTCCATTTGTTTCATCAAAAGCAGATTTGAATATTGTAGTAGGCCCTTTAATGGCTTGTTTGTTTTCCTTACTGTCACAATAGTACACACATTGTCTGTTCTTCTCTACCTTTCTCATCTCACTCCTAGCCACAACTATGGGATTTCTTCTTTAAATGTGGTCTCTATGTTTGTTTAGTTAGCAGTAGACCGATCTGCAAACTTCTACATGGTTAATTGGTAACTAACCTGAAGCCACGTGACATTGCATACCTCTCAACCTCTTAGCACAATAAATCTGGACAAAGCCAGATGAAATGGGGAGACAAAGGCCCAAAAATAGGGACATATTTTAAATATTGCTCTTATAAACTTAGAAAGTTGCTAGAGTAACAGGGCTTGTTTTAACACACATTTTCTGAAGGATTTGAACTCTGAAACTCAAGTGTATGTCATTATTTAGTGACATCAATCCTCAGATCATTCAAGTGATTAGCCAAAAAAACACAACTTTTATGAGGAACAGACCAAAAATATGAGCCCAAAATCTGAAAATTCTAGGAAAACATGGACAGTTGAGAGGTATGCATGACAGTACTAGCCATACCTGCAGTAGGCATACTACAGTTAAGCTGAGGCCATTTCTAAACCCCAGCAAATGAGTATTTTCTATTAATACAGTGCCCTAGATGAAAAGATTTCAGGGGGTGAAATCATATGATCAAATACATCATTATGAATCCATGTCAATGGTGCAACAGGTAGCACACTCTCACCATTGGTGCAGAACGCTGTGGGTTCTTTTCCCACATCCGGCAGATGGATTGCTGACACTGCAGAGCAGTATAAGGAGGAGGCTGTACTCCTGAGTGTGTTGTCCTTTAGATGAGATGTTAATCTGAGATCCCATTGACTTGAGTTGGTGGTAGCTCAGGTAAAAAGATCTCACAGCACCTACTGAAAAAGCTAAATTTCCCCACATAGTATAAATAACCACCTCAGGTCATCCCAGAAAAGAGACCAATAGTTTAGTGGGACCAAGCCAATCAACAAAGGATTAATAAATAAATAAATCTGAATGCCAACAATGCACTTTCTAAGCATGCTATGGATTTCGCAGCTAGTGACTTTAAATTTGCTGCCTAGAAGGAGAAACTAGAATGACAGCTTATCAGTTTTATTTATTTCATTTTATTTTACATTTGTTGACAGGGATAGTCTGACTGAACAAAACCCATTTTCAGAAGGGGTCTAGGAGAAAAGTTCCAGAATCATGGTCAAGTATAAATTATACCTGAAAACATTTACATAATAAACATATTAATTATACATGAACTAACTAATATATTGCTAGGATGAAATATGAAAATGGATGTGGAAAAAGAGTACATAAAGCAATAGAGAGGAAATCAAACAGAAGAGATAGATTTGGGGAAATTTAAAAGAGCAATATGAAAGTGTAGGAAACTGTAGATTGTAAGTGATATAGAAATATTGTAGAGCATTACTCATATGCTTTGGAGAAAATTAGTAATCACGGAAGTGTGGTGGTGTAGGGAGATAGTACTGAATGTGACTTTTAAAGTAGATTTTTTTGTATGTGTGAGAACAAAATATGAAATGCAAAATATTGCTGATGAACTGTTATTGTTGAGATTTGAAAGTGAGAAAATATAATGCTGATCTGCTGAACTGCCTTTTCGCTTGGCTGTTATAGTGTAGTCTTATTACACAGTACAAAATATTGTCTGCTCTATTCTTTTTGTTTCCCAGCAGCTCAAGAAGGTCTTCTTGCATCATGGACATCCCCATTATTCTGATAACACGTAAGATACTTCTACTGCAATAGTCAAAATGACAAATTTAAAGGTATGAGACAAAAGTGATGTTAACACTTCAGATCAAGTGTTAGCTATGCCATACCACACAACATGTATTCCAGTTATTGGTAACACCCCCCAACATAACAGACAGCATCATATTATCCCTCCTAAAAACCTCAGCCACAATCCACCCCCAGTTAGTGCAAAACAATCATCAGGGCTTATAATTATTTAAATATAGCATTTTATCAGCAAAATGTACAATTACTGTATGTTGTCAATGTAAATTCATCCTGCACCTTTGTTAAGACCCTTGCATGTGTGCAGTGTTATATAGTCAATGCATGTCAAAGTCCCAATCTAGACTTGAAACTGGCTGAGTAACTTGATACTGTGAAAACTGTTGAAACGCAGTTGGCCTGAGGAGAATGAAAATAAGGCATCTCAACGGTACATGTTTATTATTTTATTGTGATTTAGGCTATTTTGAATGAATGAGGGTGCTAACATGCATTGGTCAGCTAGCTGTCAAGCTACCACAATTATAGCATCCTATAAAAAATTACACTGAGTTCAATTACACTTTAAAATTGTATTTACTTGTTATAGCTAGGGTCTAGTCTTATCTTTCCCACCCTATGTATAAAGTTGTCTGTAAAACAATAAATCTCCAGGGACACTGTAAGCCTTTAACTGTCTCATTAAGTAATTTGTATGTACCAGCATGTAATGCTTTAATATGCAAACTACATTGCCAGCAATTTAATTAGCAGAACACAGCTCAATGTCATTTAATAAGCTTTAATTAGATCCAGAACTAGATACAACCACTTAATGCCTTAACTATAGGCAAGCATCATTACACTCCAACATTATGGGCTAAGCCAGCTACTTCAGACCTGTCAGTGCACTTTCATGAAAAAACATAAAAATAGAATGGAAGGTAATCTTTATTTTAGTCTTTCTATCCTGCTTTGCAAGAATAAGCCTTCGGAATAAATTCTGCAAACTATACTACTGCATGTGCTGCAGTAAAGTACACTGCTTTTTAATTAGTAGGTTAGGAATATCATTTACTAAGGGTACCCACAGTGCTTAACTGGCTAAATTTCTATACTAGCTTTCATATTTCAGTGTTCCTTACAGAAAGAGAAAATTATGGCCCTCAGAAAAAGACATTTTGTTCACTAAGCATTGTATGCACAAATACATGAAACTACAAATCTAAATATGGTTTATTTATATCAACTAGATGTTTTGCCATTAGATGTTATTGCTATTTATAAAAACCTTGACCATTTATTTGCCTGGCATCATATTAGCATAATAAGTACACAGGAAAGTAAAAAAGAAAAATGAACCAAACAGCTGAATTGAACCACGATAATTCACTGCAAAAGAACCCAGATAGAAATCACAAAGTAAGCGCTTCCATAAGGCACAATAGCCAAACTTCATCAGACAAATTCATCTCACAAGTGCTCAACATTTATATTACAAACCACACCCACTAAACAATTAATCCACAATTAATCACTTAAAATACATAACACTTGCAGAATGATCGAATATTAAAAATTATATATAAAAATATATGTAATAAATCATACTTGAAAATAAAAAATACATTATACAATGATAAACAATTCATAAATAAAAATGTTATTGTTATTTTTATAAAATTACCTATCCGATACCCTAAGCTTCAATTTGCTACTAATAGAGATGGCATCATTCAAACCTGGGGGTACATGGGCATTAAGGAAGACCTGCCACCAAACGTCCTTGTCCTCCAACCATAGTTTCCAAGGACCGCACCTGTCACCCCATCTAACCTGCTGCAACACCAACAATTTAAAAACATGGTCAGGGAATTTTTTGATATGCCTATATAAGGCATTCTTTTCGTCACAATGGTGAACATCATACTTTCATATATTCTCTAGGCCAGCTTCCTTTGGGTCTTTCCAACATAAAAGCTGGCACAGTGAGAACACAAAGCCGCATATACTACTCCTTGTGTGTGACAATTAAATTTCCCTTTAATACTGATTTCTTTATTACAAATCGTCATCTTAGATGTAATTAAAATGTGTTTACACTGACTACAGGCCTCACAAGATATAATTGTACCTTGTATCTTAGTATCCTTCACTTGCTCCAAAATATTTTTGATATTCCTTCCCATCCTAAAAACAATTTCAGAGTGTTCACTAAACAGGGCCTCTATAGCAGGATCACTCTTTAAAACAATCCAATTCTTATTAACTATATCTTGTATAGAATAATTATCACTGGAAAACATAGTCACAAAAGGGCAGGAAAATCTCTCTCCCAATTCGGGCCCACTGGGTATCCCTTCACCACCATGAACAAGGGTAACACTAGGAACAATAGAGTTCCCATCCATGTCCATTCCATGCAGAGATACCACCGGACTCAAAACACTTGCTCCCATATTATTTAGAGTGGGTTTATAAATCCCTTTGAAATGCTTGTCTACCACTTCCTACCTAATATTATTAATCAAGTACTTAGGATAGGCCCTGTCTACAAACATTTGACACATAAAGTCACATTCCTCTAAAAAGTCCATATAACTAGAGACCATCCAACCCTCTCTCACCAACTGCCCTTTAATAATACCACATTTGACATGCATAGGATGGTTACTATTGAAATGCAGAATACTATTTGAATATGTGGGCTTTCAATATATTTTTGATTTCAGGAAACCTTCCTCAATCTTAACCAATAACACATCCAAATATGACACTTTAAACAAGTCAAAACTGTAAGTGAACTTCAGAAATGTGGTACTCTCGTTATTATAATCGATAAATTACACTATACTTTCCACAGTTCACTTACATGCAATGAACAAATCATCCAGATATCTCAGGTATAATATAATATTAGTAAAGTAAGGGGAGGGAAATAAAAAATATTTTTCCCACCAAGCCATGACTATATTCGCAAAAAGTGGGCCACAGGAAGAACCCATGGCCACCCCTAAAAGCTGCTTAAAAAATGCCTCTCAAAATAGATGTAATTGTTCCATAACACCATATCCATCAATTGGGTATAAGTATTGATACTGTCCTGAGGCACCCCAAATTCTTCAGACAGAAAATCAGAGAACCAATTGAGACCAACATCCTGGGGGATAAAGCTGTATCATGTATATGTGTTGCAGCAGGTTAGAAGGGGTGACAGGGCCGGTCCTTGGAAACTATGTTTGGAGGACAAGGAAGTTCAGTGGTAGGTCTTCCTTAATGCCCATGTACCCCCAGGTTTAAATGATGCTATCTCTATTAGTAGCAAATTGAAGCTTAGGGTATTGGATAGGTAATTTTATAATAATAACAATAACATTTTTATTTATGAATTGTTTATCATTGTATAACATATTTTTTTGTTTTCAAGTATGATTTATTATATATGTTTTTATATATAATTTTTAACATTCAATCATTCTGCAAGTGTTATGTATTTTAAGTGATTAATTGTGGATTAATTGTTTAGTGGGTGCGGTTTGTAATATAAATGTTGAACACTTGTGAGATTAATTTGTCTGACGAAGTTTGGCTATTGTGCCTTACAAAAGTGCTTACTTTGTGATTTCTATCTGGGTTCTTTTGCAGTAAATTATTGTGGTTCAATTCAGCTGTTTGGTTCATTTTTCTTTTTTACAAGTTGGTGTTTTTTATGGTATTTTTGTGTTTGGTGTGAACCATAATGGCTGAAGGATGTATCAGAGTGTCGGTGGAGGATTTCCACAAGCTGAAGGACTCTGTACATGCCCTTACTATGCTTTTTCAGCAATTATTACTAAAGACCCCTGGATGTAATGGAGCTAGCACTCAGGGGGACTTACATTCTGAGCAAGATTTTAGAGATACTCTGCGTGATTACATGGTCATATGGATACTTTGGTTGATCCTGGCCTTTCTGCACCAAATTTAGAGGAAGGACAGGTGCAAAATGGCATTACTGGTGCTCGTTGTACTAATATTGTAGATATATCTACGGATACACTAGACCGATGGTTAAAGGGGGATGTACCACCTGTTTCAGATCAGCAGAGGGATTTTTCGAACATGGACTCTCTTCTATCTGACTTCAAAAGTAAATTGTTGGATTTCAAAAAAATTCAACAGGAGAACCTGTATTTTCGTGAATGCCTTAAGGTGCAGCAAATTCCGAAGGGTCTCCGTATGTGGAAATTCCCAAATGGGATTATTCCACATTCTGTGTACCATCAAGAACTTTTGGCTGTCTTTGACCACCATGGCTGCAAACTCCTTGAGCTGATGTGTAAGCATAACAAGGCTTTGGACAAACTGCAGGAGGAGATTCGGGTCTTAGATGCAAGGATTCGGCAAGTGGATGTTTGGGAACAGAACAAGCTGTTGTACGATCATGTTTTTCAACAATTGGATGGTATTACAGCAGTTATTGCCAACCGTAAATCCAAGAAGCTTGAAAGGGACAGGCATGCCTATAAGGGTGGATTTGCTTACCCTCTGCCTCCATCGTTGCAGGGTAAGCAACAAGGTCCTTCTCAGCAGATTAGTGGTGAAATTGGTGCTTTCAGCAACAGAGGAGAGGAGGCCCCTTTAGAGGAGCATGGGCTGAGACATTCGGAATGGATCAGAAACCGGGCTCGGCAGCAGTGGAGCCCGTATCCGCAGGGTGGCAACTGGAAGCAACAAGGGCAGAGAGTCAGCCAGTATTCGAAAATGAGGAGATCATGGAGGTGACTGTTAGCAATTTGAATGTTATTACCAACTCTAAAAAAGACTTCAATGTTTATAAGTACACTGATGTATGTATGACAATGCAACATGCTGACCTGTTTTGTAAAGATTTTAATTAGGTACCGAGTAGGAAAAGTGATATTGGTGCGTTAATATGTGATCTGAAATTGTATACACGTAGACTTAATTTAAAATTCATGCATAGGCATGATAGCAATGTTTTTAATGCTAACAGTCAATGTTTGAGAATGCCTAGTAGTTTTAACCCTGATTTGCACTTTGCTATTAAAGCATTTGAAAAGATGTGTGAAAAAGATTTCCGGCATTATCTGGGTAAAAATACTATTGATGCTAATATCACTGAAGTGGAAAAGGGTCTCTTAAATGAATTAAGAAGTGAGAACCTGAGGGTCATGCAACCAGATAAGGGGGGAGGGGTGGTTGTTATGTCCAGGGCTGACTATGTGCAGAAAATGTTTGATTTGCTATATAGCAATACCTATACTGAAGCCTCTTTGAATGAGGGTAATATTGCTTATCATAAAATTGATAGTGACCTTATGGACATATTAACCCAGGACCAGATAGGGATTGATGAGTATAATTATATGTCTACAGATGTTCCTAAAATTCCACGGATCTTTGGGATTCCCAAGATCCATAAGGACTTGGTCAATTCCCCGCTTAGACCCATTGTTGACTCTTCTTGGTCCAAGACTAGCTATGTTGCTAAGTACTTGGACCATAAATTGAAAGAGAAGGTTATGAATATTTCACAACTTTGCTGGGATTCCTGGCACTTCTTAGAGAAGTGTAACAGCTTGGATATGGTGAATCAAGATATCATCTTTCTCACTATTGATGTTAAGGAGCTTTATAGCTGTATCCCCCAGGATGTTGGTCTCAATTGGTTCTCTGATTTTCTGTTTGAAGAATTTGGGGTGCCTCAGGACAGTATCAGTACTTATACCCAGTTGATGGATATGGTGTTACAGAACAATTACATCTATTTTGAGCGGCATTTTTTAAGCAGCTTTTAGGGGAGGCCATGGGTTCTCCCTGTGGCCCACATTTTGCGAATTTAGTCATGGCTTGGTGGAAAAAAATTTTTTTATTTCCCTCCCCTTACTTTACTAATATTATATTATACCTGAGATACTTAGACGATTTGTTCATTGCATGTAAGTGAACTATGGAAAGTATAGTGGAATTTATCGATTATATTAATGAGAGTACCACATTTCTGAAGTTCACTTACAGTTTTGACTTGTTTAAAGTGTCGTATTTGGATGTATTATTGGTTAAAACTGAGGAAGGTTTCCTGAAATCAAAAATATACAGAAAGCCAACATATTCAAATAGTATTCTGCATTTCAATAGTAACCATCCTATGCATGTCAGACGTGGTACTATTAAAGGGCAGTTGGTGAGAGCGGCTTGGATGGTCTCTAGTTATGTGGACTTTTTAGAGGAACGTGACTTTATGTGTCAAATGTTTGTAGACAGGGCCTATCCTAAGTACTTGATTAATAATATTAGGAAGGAAGTGGTAGACAAACATTTCAAAGGGATTTACAAACCCATGCTAAATAATATGGGAGCAAGTATTTTGAGTCCAATGGTATCTCTGCTTGGAATAGACATGGATAGGAACTTTATTGTTCCTGGTGTTACCCTTGTTCATGGTGGTGAAGGGATACCCAGTGGGTCTGAATTGGGAGAGAGATTTTCCTGCCCTTTCATGACTACGTTTTCCAGTGATAGGTATTCTATACAAGATATAGTTAGTAAGAATTGGATTGTTTTGAAAAGTGATCCTGCTATTGAGGCCCTGTTTAGTGAACACCGTGAAATTGTTTTCAGGAGGGGAAGGAATATCAAAAATGTTTTGGAGCAAGTGAAGGATACTAAGATACAAGGTACAATTATATCTTGTGGTGCCTGTAGTCAGTGTAAACACATTTTAATTACATCTAATATGAAGATTTGTAATAAAGAAATCAGTATTAAAGGGAAATTTAATTGTCACACACAAGGAGTAGTATATGCAGCTTTGTGTTCTCACTGTGACAGCTTTTATGTTGGAAAGACCCAAAGGAAGCTGGCCCAGAGAATATATGAACATCTGTATGATGTTCACCGTTGTGACAAAAAGAATGCCTTGAATAGGCATATCAAAAAATTCCCTGACCATGTTTTTAAATTTTTGGTGTTGCAGCAGGTTAGAAGGGGTGACAGGGGAGGTCCTTGGAAAATATGGTTGGAGGACAAGGACGTTTGGTGGCAGGTCTTCCTTAATGCCCATTTACCCCCAGGTTTGAATGATGCTATCTCTATTAGTAGCAAATTGAAGCTTAGGGTATTGGATAGGTAATTTTATAACAAATAACAATAACATTTTTATTCATGAATTGTTTATCATTGCATAACATATTTTTTGTTTTCAATTATGATTTATTATATATTTTTATATATAATTTTTAACATTCAAACATTCTGCAAGTGTTATGTATTTTAAGTGATTAATTGTGGATTAATTGTTTAGTGGGTGTGGTTTGTAATATAAATGTTGAGCACTTGTGAGATGAATTTGTCTGATGAAGTTTGGCTATTATTGCTTACAAAAACGCTTACTTTGTGATTTCTATCTGGGTTCTTTTGCAGTAAATTATCATGGTTTAGTTCAGCTGTTTGGTTCATTTTTCTTTTTTACAAGTTGGTGTTTTTTATTGTATTTAAATACACAGCAAAGGCTTGGCTCTAAGTAGATAGAACAGGACATGATGGATATTTTAAGAGGTGAGATTCAGAATCTGAAGAAAGCATGTAAGAAAGTTGTTATGTAAAAGATTGTTGTGAGTGCACACAAACTACAAAACAGAAACTAGAAGGACTGGTGCAGGTGGACTGCACCACTGTATGTAGACAGGACTGTGTGGTATCCCAGTGAACAGTCCACAGTGTTGGACGTAAAAGGTGTATGCATATCTCCTCTGTCATGACTTTGCAGTCTCAAGGCTCTGTAACCTCTGTGCTCCATATGTCACATCTTTTCTACCTGGCATCCTTGAGTGACCCAAATTTCTTAAGCATCACTAGTAGTTCTGTGCAGCTACGTTCTTTCCATTTTAGCATGTATTACATATATGCTGACTGGGCTGCGTTTTTTACTGTGACTAGTAGCCTTGTCATACATATCATTTGTCCTGACACCCCTGATAGTCTTATCATGTTAGAACTCTGTCCTGTATTTAGAACTCTGTCAAGCATTTACAGATATGTCCCTGGCTTGCTTTGCCAATGCAGTATGCCTTAATACAGGGATTCTGCATTCTATAGGATCATAGGAAGTTACTAAGGTAACAGCCGTAGAGTTTTTTTAAACCTAGCCATCCATGCCTCAACTTCCCAATTACCAATGCCAAAGGACTAAACTAGTTTGGTATATGTTAACTAAGCATTATATACACAAATACACAAAACTGCAAATCTAAATAAGGAACACTTAATATTAACTGTATGTTTTACCATTAGATGTCATTGCTATGCATGCAAACCGTGGCCATTCCCTTGCCTGACATAATGTTAAGATAATAGGTACACAGGAAAGGCTTGACTCTAAGTAGATAGAAATGGACTTAGGTAGGACATAATGACAGGTAGCGTTCTCATGTATATATTTATGTCTGTAGCATGATTGGTGATGGCAAACTGCATATAATGATGCTATCCTCTTAAGCCTGGTTAAGGAAGGGCAAGAGGAGAATATTTAGCAATTTTTTTTTTCAAATGACGCTTAGGTATCTGAGTTAAATCTTGCTGTCTGTGAAGAGGATTAAAATAAGCAGAAATGTCCAAATATGCTTTTACAATAGTATGCTTAAATGTGTGCATGGATTATAGAAACCCTAAGAAGCAGAACAAACTGAAAAAAGCTGAAATGATGGTCGCTAGTCAACAAGAAGGGTTTGGAATGCTCATGTTTACATATTTACTACAGATTTGTTAACAGAGTGATCACCCTGTGTTCAGGCCCTTTTTTCAGATAAAAGCCAGGACATCTGCAATATATAACAAAACAGCAGTTAAGAAAAGTTCAAGTCACAACATCCATAGCAATAGATTGTGCAGTCTTACTGGTATTATGGATGAAGACATACACTATATGAAAAACAGTCTTAGCTCATATGCAGAATATGCACATCACAGAAACCACATTCCAACTATTCTAGTTTAGAAATAAATTCCTGAAACTGCTGTATGTATTTTATTTTACCATTAGAAGTCATCTACTACCTAATTTAAGTGCAACCTAGACTGGTGCATGGGGAATAGGAAATTTATACAACACAGGAAATAGAAATAAAAAAACAAACAACTATATGGCTAGTGAATAGGGAATTTACACCTGCACTGTGCAGCATGTACCTCACAAAGCACATGCAGCAGCTGAAGAGACCACAGAGGTTCCTCACCAGCAGAAACCAGGGCCTCAGACATCTACCATACACAGATAGGCTAAAAGCCCTATCCCTCTACTCAGTTTCATACAGACTCCTCAGAGGTAACCTCTGTATGGCATACAAGGTGATCTTGGACACCATCTTGATGGACTGCTGCATGTCCACAAGTCAAGCTCCACTCAAGTAACCAGCACATGTGGTCTCAACCTAGTGTGTGACATCAACAGGACTTGTTGGTGGGACAGATTTGTGTCCCAGAGACTCCCCAGTCTGTGGAACAGACTCCCTCTCCACGTCAAGAAGAGTACCTCTTTACCCCTTTTTAAGCGCAACCTGGATAACTGGATGGGAAACAGAAAATACATCCCTGGGATTCCACCCCTGTCCCTGCTGGACAGGGGCATCGGGTGCTGACTTGTCTAAACATGGGCTAAACTCTTGGCTAGGCTTATAACGGCCTCAGGGCCAATAGTCTAGTAACTTCCTATGATCCTAGGTCCCTTATGGAAAGAGGTAGCTTATAAATGCCTGGCCCTCAATGTCCTGTTTGGATACAGGACATCATTATTCTTTCAGAAAAACTTGGTTTGGCTTAGAAAGTCCACCCCCCCCCCCCCAGCCATCAGTCTAGTAACAATCTATGAATCTATGACTATGTTTACTCATTCCAAAGCAAAAGTACATGCCAGTATCAGGATAGATAAAATTAAGCTAATAGTTAAGTACCTGCAAACCAGGAGGTCCTTGAATAGCAGCTAATAGTCTCTTCCATCAGGAACACATAATGAAGATAACTTATCTAATTAATTTCTTATCTGCTTGTTTATTATCAATTTTGTCTGTTTGTCAGTTTGGAATGTCCACTGATCCAAATACCTTTTCAAAGTCTCTACCATTATCTTACCCACTATAACAACTCCTTTTTTTTCTATTCTGCTATCAATCATGTCATCATTATATGCACCTAATTAATTTAGAACTGAACTCTTCATTTTTGCAATAACATACTGCTATTATGTTTGATGATATTTTACTGTGGTGATGTTTGTTTGTTTGTGTGTCTTTTGGCTTTTCCCGGTTAGGGGTCGCCAGAGCAGAACTCCGGTCCGCTAATGATTGGTAGTTGATTTTTACATGCCGAGTTACCAGCCCTGATGCACAACCTTCAACGAAGGTACGCCCATTCACGCATGTCTCCACGCAGAAGACGCTCTAGCTGAGAATCGAACCGGACGGCGTTTTACTGTGAGGCGACAACAGTACCGCAGCACCTACTATGGTGATAATCTTTTGTTTTTAGAATGCAGTCAAATATCTTTCAACTGTCATACGTTTGCAGAATGTCCAGATTTTTTCATATTATTGGTCTGTTCTCCATAAAAGTTGTGGTTTTCAGGCAAATCACTGAGGACTGAAGTCATTAAATAATAGCAAACATTTGAGTTTCAAACCCTGTATCATATTCAGAAAATGCATGCTAATGCAAAACCTGTTATTCGAGCAACATAATAAGTTTATAAGAGAAATATTTAAAATGTGTTTGCTGTGTGTGGCCTTTTTTTGCTTGTTTGCTGTGTGTGGCCTTTTTTTGCTTGTTTGCTGTGTGTGGCCTTTTTTTGCTTGTTTGCTGTGTGTGGCCTTTTTTTGCTTGTTTGCTGTGTGTGGCCTTTTTTTGCTTTGTTTGCTGTGTGTGGCCTTTTTTTGCTTGTTTGCCGTGTGTGGCCTTTTTTTGCTTGTTTGCTGTGTGTGGCCTTTTTTTGCTTTGTTAAATATTTAAAATTGTCATGATTTTTGCATCTTCGTCCTCCATTATTTTTGGCTTTGCTCATAATTCTTATGCTAAGAGGTTGGGAGTTATGCCAGTCAGATCTACATATGAATTATGAAATAAGAATGTTTAGAGTCTCTGATAGCTTAAAGAAGTATAAGGGAGGACCCGAAAATCCTTAGTGATTAACAAGTGATCATATCCATGTGGCACCTAGCAGCAATGCACCTCAAATGTATAACACTTAAGTGAACAAACTGAAGTTGAAGAAATAGTTGAGGCCATTCAAGAGTTCTGAGAGTTTTGTAATACTGTACAGGGCATGATCCCCTGGCTATAAGCTATAATTTGTGATGCTGTAGAGTAACTCAACAGGTTAATCACCAGAGCAGTCATGTGGGAAGCTGTGTAATTCTTAGTTCATAACACATGTGAGTATTGGTTGGGGGCTGGCATAATGGTTAAGATGTTTACCTCACAGACACAAGGTACAGGTTTTGATTCTCACTTTTGAGGGACATTGGCTTGGCATAAAATAGCCCACAAAGGCAGCTAGCCATGTACTTACTTTGTTGGTGTAGGCCTACTGGCTGTGTCCAGTGAAATTACAGGGGGTGGCTGAATGTCAACCTCACTGTCAGAGTCAACCTCTGCACTCCCTGACTGTGCCTCTGTTTACCCACCATCATCATCAGAGTCTGCTGATACTCTGACAAAAGGTGGTAAGAGTCCTAAGTACTTGAATTTGGATTTTCATTTTATTTCACCGCCTTTGTGGTGGTGAGTTTTACAGACTTTAGACAGATTTGCTTTTGGTTTTAGATACTTTACTACACCGAGATCTTTCAAAGGAAAGTACATGTTCAATAAATTCAGTAAGTCCTAGAGTTTCTCAAGTTTTCCTGGTGTTTTTGTCATTTCGCAGTTTGTCTGTTGAGCCTTTTTTGTTTCGGAGTTGTTTCTTATGGCCACAGGAATACAAATTGGAAATACTGGGTCTGGTTTCTCGGACAATAACTTCATCAGATTAATCAGTCAGTAAGGAACTTAACTCTTTTAGTACAACAATTGACACAACACCCAAATATTATCACAAGTACACAACAGGTACAACAGTCACAACCCATACATGCAAGTGATTTTGAGCCCCCTCCTAATTTACTACAGACTGGAACGAGACTGGAGCTCCCTACCCGGTTAATTAACTTAGTGATGGGCAAGACCAAAGGTAATATTGACAATTTTGACTGCCACTATTCTGTTTTTAATACACCTGAGGTGGGAGAGTGGTTAAATATTTCAATTAAATTTGATGATATCAATAAGCCTAGATCTACTAGTCTTTCTGATAAATTAACAGAGTTTGATCACAACCTGTTGAAAATAAAGAAACTTCAGTTAGACAATGCCTATTTTTTGAATATATTTTTTAAAGTGACTCTTGTTCCCAAGGGATTAAGAATGTGGCATTATCCTACAGGATTGGTTTCCAACTCAAAATTACATGCCAACTTGCTATTCATGTTCAATAGACATGGATGTGAGTATATGGAAATGTTAGTCAAGCACAATCAGAAACAAATTGAGAGTGTTATAAGTCAAGCATCTAAACTGGATACTAGCATTAAGCAGGACATTGAATTTGATGCATTCAGATCGGATTATTTTCATATTTTCCATAGTATTAATGAATAAGTGAACATAATAAAAGAACGTACACTAAAAAATTAAATTGCAATAGGAGGGATTGTGCTAATAACGAAGCATACCCCTCACCTCCTCCATCCCAAGATTGGATCTATAAGTCATCCACTTTAAATACAATGTCCAATGAAGATCTGTATAACCAACCAAATGAAGACTTTTTTTAGTCAAAGATGAAGCTCCTCCCCTCAGCAGATTGAGCAGACTTAAGGAATGACAGAGAAATGTTCCCAATCAATGGAAACAAGTGAGGAAAGACATTATGAAGGGGAGGAACAAAGGGGCAGAGAACACAGAACAGGGGGAGATTTTAATAGACAAGAACAACAAATAGCCCAAGTGTCTGATTGAAACTGCCCAGAATGATACAAATATTGTCTTTACCTTCCCTCCATGTATCATCGTTCAGAATTCTGCAGCTGATTTTTTTTTGTCTACAACTATTCAAAATATGAAGTAAATGCTGATTGCTGCAATTTGCTGTCTAGGGGCTGACTTTTGTCCCTAAAAAACAAGCCAATTTGGACACGTTACTTATCAATTTAAAACTATTTATCAGAAAGTTAAATTTTAAATTATTATTTCAGAACTTAGGGGGAGCCTTGGAACCCCTTCACATTTACAGCACATTTAATCCACCAATTCACCTGGTCCTGCAATGCTATGAATGTATATGTGAAATGGACATTAGAAACATATTGAAAATGAACACTGGGGAGAAGCATAGAGACAATAGTATTACATTGGAGAGAAGAATATTATGTATCTTACAGAACAATCCAAGTATTAGAATTATTAAGACAGATAACGGTGGTGGACTTGTTATAATGGAAAGTACTGATTATATGAAAAAAATGAGAGTGTCACTTCAGAATAAGACATATTAGATGTCATTTCTCAATGAATTAAACATAGCATACAATAAGATTTGTTCTGTACTGAACGATCTGCTCATTGATGGCCAAATTTCTATTAATGATTTCAGTTTTTTGAACATCAGTAATCCAATCACTCCAACAGTTTTTGGAGTTCCAAAGTTGCATAAAAATATTAAACAGCCCCCACTTAGATAGATAGTGGATGCTAGGGGCTGTATAACACATCCGCTGGCTAAGTATTTGGATGTTAAACTAAAAAAGTTAGTCCAATATGAACTTCATGTATGTTATGACTCATGGGACTTTTTATAAAAAAGTGGAGAAATCCCATACAATGAATCATGGATTTTCATTATGGCTGATGTCAAAGATCTTTAATCTTTGATCCCACATCATGAGGGGATTGAATGTTTTACTGAATATCTATTGGAGAACAATCTTGAACAGAACAAAACCAGCGTATATGAGACTTTGAGATTGTACTAAAAACAATTATTTCACTTTTGGAAAGCAGATTTTCCTTCAAGTCCAGGGAGTTGTTATGGGCTCAGCATGCAGTGGAATTTTCACCAATATAGTAATGATAGCCTGGAAAAAAATTCTTGTTAATTCTAATTTTTCGACAATTGTCGATTTTATACCTGGATGATATTTTTATATTGTGGGAAAGTGGCAAACAACTGATTGACAATTTTGTTTGTTTTATCAACCAAACGACCAGGTGTTTACGCTTTACAGTCCAAGTCTATGACACAGAAATATCATACTTAGATGTGCAGCTCATAAAAGATAGTAAGAATCATTGACTAATTTCAAAAATCCACCAGAAAGAAACTTATTCAAACAGCTCTACCGGTCATCCTCTGCCCCAGAAGAAAGCAGTAATAAAAGGACAATTCATCTGGGTGAAATATATGGTTTCAGATTACTTGGATTTTTTGGGATGAGTGTGAATTTTTGAAAAGTATGTTTCTCAAGCATGGCTATCCAATGGTGTCTGTCCATGAGATTATGATGGAGGTATTGAACAAATGGGAGAACAAACATTTTGTTCTGACTTTCAACAATCCAATTCAATCTAATCTAGTAACTAGTACAAGTAACAGAAATGATTATACCAGTTCATTTATCATGACTTTTTCAGCACAGAGTTCTGCAATTGCATATATTGTGAAGAACAACTGGTTCATTCTACACAGAATAGTGCAATGAGAGATTTCATGGCTACTATACCTAAAATTACTTTCCGTAGAGATAAAAATCTGAAATCAATATTGGAAAGAAAAACAAAATCATATGAGGAAAGAAATGGCATGTTTAAATGTGGAAATTGTGCTTATTGCAGCTATATGCTTCAGAATAAGGAGTTCCAGGTGAATGACTCCACTTTTAAAATACGGGGATGTTACACCTGCAATTCTACTAGGGTTGTCTATTGTGGTTTATGTTCCTTTTGCTCCAGTTTTTATATCAGTAAAATGGAGTGAAGACTTCCTGATAGGGTTTATGAACACTTACATGACATCAAACAATTGAAATTGAAAAATGCCCTAGCGAAACACGTATTGGACAACCTAAATCAGGTTTTTAAATTTTTTGTGATCGACCAAATAAAGTTGAATGCAAGGAACAGACAATGGAATGGATAAACTAGAATTACACTGGCAATTGCAATTAAATGCTACAATACACCCAAGACTGAATGAATATGTATGTATAGCTTGTTTACTTAAATTAAAAGCACTAGAGAGATAATGAATGATACTTCCTGGTTGGGTTATTATTGAAGAGCCAATAGTTTTCTCTTGAAAAGGTGGCTTGTTTGCCATGTGACCAGTAACTGCTTTGCCATTTGAGTATAAAAGGGGCTTGGTAAATCAAATTATTCATCTGATGAAGTCTTTCAATACAAAGATGAAAGCGCTTATTAGTTGATTGGGTTTTCCTATTTTTTTGGAATTTGGATTTTCATTTAATTTCACTGCCTTTGTGGTTGTGACTTTTACGGACATTGGACTGATTTGCTTGTGGTTTTAGATACTTTCCTGCACTGAGATCTTTCAACAGAATATACATGTTGAATAAATTCAGTTAGTCTCAGAGTTTCTCCAGTTTTCCTGGTGTTTTTGTTTTTTGGATGCAGATTTTTAAAGAGAATAACAACAGTCATACAGAATATTATATTCATAAAGTAGCAGAAAGTATTCTAAGAACTAAGCCAACACAGGAATAGAGAAATGAGAGTCTGCAGATAAGGGTGACTGCAATTAGGGGTATAGAGAATAGACAAGAGGGGGCTGGAATTTACTGAAGGAAATTGGCAAAGGAACCAAGGTATTGGGAACAAATAATTAGAAATGGAGACGTAATAGAATGGGAAGAGGCCAAAAGACATTTGGACTGCAGGCTGGAGACTGCCTTCCCTATTAGGGACTGATAACTGAGTATAGGCCAAGAAAAAGGGATGGGGATTCCTAAGCAAAAGACCTGCACTGGAAGAGTTTTTAGATTAATCTAGAACAGAAGCTGCTATTAAAAAGGGGATAATTAGAAGAGAATATAAAATATTGCATGGTAACTATAGGAATCAATCAGAAGAGGCCAGAAAAGATTGGGAAGAGCGATTGGATAAGCAATTCACAAAGAAACAATGGGATGACATATGTATGGCTCCCAAATATGCAACAAAGTATAGAAGATTTAGGATTTTTGCTTGGAAGTGTTTGTATAGGTATTTTTATTCACCCAGCATACTCCAATGAATTTTTCCTCAGGTAGATGGCAAATGTTGGAGCTTTGATTGGAAAGAAAGAGGTAACTGTGAGCATATGTTTTGGGAGTTTAATCAGTTGGCAGACTTTAAACATTCCCCACAGAATGCTCTGTCAGAAATACTGGGTGAGCAAATGGGTATAACTAAAGAAATTATTTTTGAGCTGATATACAGGATATGAATTGCTTAGACATGGTAAGGCCTTGTTAATTCTGGTTGCTGCCAAAAAGGCAGTTGCTAGAAAATAGAAATCAAAGTGTAAACCAACCGTACTTCATAGAAAAAATGTAAATTGTGGGAACAATACATGCAGAAAAATGTTTTGGAGAAAGAATAAGGTTTATGAGAAGGCAGAAATGCATCAACTTATGTAATGTTAGATTGATTATATTGTACAAAAGAATATATGTGATGTATAGGTTACACTTCAGAATTTCAAACTACTGAAATATCAAACTTCAGTAGCTTGAGACCGAAGCATTGAAACTGCACTTGCGTGAAAGTGCAGAATGGCGAATGCAGAAATGTCAAATCTGCAGTTGTGGAGGTGCGTACGTGATGTGGGATTCCCTGTGTTATTAAGGTGCGGTCTGGTATGTGGATGTAGCTGGAGATTCTGGTAAGCGATGTTTTACTAGGGGTTTTGGGTAGAGATTTTAGTGTATGTGAGTGTGTTTGGAGTTTTGAGGTGTGGGTTAGGGTAGGTAGGTAAGATTGTGAGTGTGTAAGTGTTGAGAGTGGTGGTATTTGTACGTATGTGATGTGTGTTTGTGCAGGGGGAGTGTAGAATGAGTAATGGTGTTTTTTGTGTGTTTGTGTTTTTAGTGCGACCTCGAAGTTAGTATATATAAGTAGCGGGGGTGCAGGGGGGCTTGCCCCTTCTTATATGTAGGGTTCACGTGTGTGTTTGTTTTGTTGTGTTGGTTTGTAGTGTAGGGAGGAAGGTGTATGTGTGATTGTTTGTGTGTGAAGTGTGTATGTGGGCAGTCGTGATTTTAAATTTCTCGCTTTTGGGGTTTTGGGTTTTGAAGTTTTCGGCTTTACAGTCTTAAGATACTGAATGTTGATATTTCAGTATTTTGTGAATGTAAAGTGAAACTGATGTATAAAATTTGTAACTGTGAGCATGTTAATATGGTTTGTTTTCTTTTATATCAATGTAAGTTTGCATATGTCACAAGTGATAATTCAGTAAAGGTATTTAAAAAAAACGGTCTCTGATTTTACAAACCACTCCTGCTTTTGCATCTTATGCTGCCCTGTCTCTCATAACTCATGGTCCATTACAATCACTGAACAATGCCAGACATTAGAGTTTCAAACTTCCTGTTATGTAAAACTATCCTACTATACAAACGTTTCAGTTACTGTAGAGGGTTAAGGCTTGGTTTAAAAAGATGCTCCTTGTATCAAGGGGGTAGAGGTTGAAACTTCTCCCTTTTACTTTATTTTTTAAAAGATGTTAA
>NC_056729.1:853552516-853622516 GCF_019279795.1 Protopterus annectens | reverse complement strand
TTTGATCCCACTAATGCTGACCTATTCATGCGTTACTTTGAGTATCTATGCACAGAGAAATATTAAAGTAATCATGCAGTATTTTATAAATGCTATAAAGATTATTTATTTTTATACTAAAATGAGCACAATATCTTCTTGTAACTTTCTTTCTCAAGTTGAATTTGAAAAGATTTGGAATTAAGTTATTTTTAACATACACTGAGAATTTGGATCTAAACATATGAGTGTAAACTATTAGGTTAGCAACTTCTCTGTACAGAAAACCCATATATTGTCAGTAAGTTACTGTCCGGTTCCAGTGCCCATCTCCCTTCACTTCTTGGCCCTGTACCCCATGGGGAGTTTATGAAAGTCTGAAGAATCTGTACTGAGGTTGGTGATTTCTAGAGAGAGGTACTGACATTTCCCACAGGTTAATGTCAAGGGATATAGTTATGAACACCTTAAGGACTCACGTATCAAGGTGACCAGTACTGGACCCCAGGGACATACAATGGAAAAACCCAATGTGAGGGACAGGAGTGATTATGAAGAAGGAAAATATGTTGTCACTTTGTTTGCTCCATTCATTGAGAGAGTTGTAAGAAGTATTATGAAACATTGGCACATATTGAGTAATTATGTTTTATGCAGTATATTAAGGACCTCTCCCCAAATGTCATACCACAATTCTACCTCTGTCATGGAGCATCTTGTTCATTCTCCTCAATCCAGCTCTGAATCAATCTAATGGAAACTACAAAGGGTGCTTAGTCTACCCATTTGGGGACAGCAGCAACAAACAAGTTGTTAATGGACATACATTTTTTCCACATTATGATCAGAGCTGTCACCATAATGGAGCTGTTTGTGTTTACCCTTTCTTTTGCATTACATCGAATAAACCTCCTGATAAGTGAAGGTCATGATTCTCAAACACCCCAAAAGACAACCGTAATTCCTGTGCCTCTAGTACTATGGCAGAGCATATTACGCAGTCATACTATGCTGACCCAGCACACTTACAGTACTTTCTTAAGTATTGCATCATCATCATCATCTTCTTTTGGCTGTTCCCATTAAGGGTCGCCACAGCGGATCATCTGTTTCCATTTCTTCCTGTCCTCTGCATCTTGCTCTGTCACACCAACCACCTGCATGTCCTCTCTCACCACACCCATAAACCTCATCTTAGGCCTTCCTCTTTTCCTGTTACTTGGTAGCTTCATCCTTAGCATCTTTTTCCCAATATACTCAGCATCCCTCCTCAGCACATGTCCAAACCAACGTAATCTTGCCTCTCTGGCTTTGTCTCCAAACCTTCCAGCCTGGGCTGACCCTCTAATATACTTATTGCTAATCCTGTCCACCCTTGTCACACCCAGTGCAAATCCTAACATCTTTAACTTTGCCACATCCAGCTCAAAGTCCTGCCTTTTTGTCAATGTCACTGTCTTCAACCCATATAACATAGCTGGTCTCACTACCCTCTTGTAGACCTTCCCTTTCACTCTTACTGGTACTTGTCTGTCACAAATCACTCCTGACACTCTTCTCCACCCACTCCACCCTGCCTGTACTCTCTTCTTCACCTCTCTTCGACACTCACCATTACTCTGAACTATTGATCCCAAGTATTTAAACTCATCCACCTTCACCACCTCTACTCCTTGCATCCTCACCATTCCTCTATCCTCCCTCTCATTCACACTTATATATTCTTAGTCCTGCTGACCTTCATTCCTCTTCTCTCTAGAGCATATCTCCATCTCTCCAGGATTGTCTCCACCTGTTCCCAACTCTCACTACAGATCACAATGTTATCTGCAAACATCATAGTCCAAGGGGACTCCTGTCTGATCTCGTCTGTCAACCTGTCCATTACCATTGCAAATAAGAAAGGGCTCAGAGCTGATCCTTGATGTAATCCCACCTCCACCTTAAACACATCCATCACTCCCACTGCAGACCTCACCACTGTCACACTACCCTCCTACATATCCTGTACCAGTCTTACATACTTCTCTGACACTCCTGACTTCCTCATACAATACTACAACTCCTCTCTAGGCACCCTGTCATATGCTTTCTCTAAGTCTACAAAAACACAATGCAACTCCTTCTGACCTTCTCTGTACTTCTCCATCAACACTCTCAGAGCAAACGTCACATCTGTAGTGCTCTTTCCTGGCATGAAACCATACTGCTGATCACTAATCATCACATCCCTTCTTAACCTAGCTTCCACTACTCTTTCCCATAACTTCACGCTGTGACTGATCAATTTAATCCATCTGTAGTTACTAAAGCTCGGCACATCACCCTTATTCTTAAAAATCGGTACCAAAACACTTCTTCTCCATTCCTCAGGCATTCTCTCATTTTCCAAGATTTCATTAAACAATCTGGTTAAAAACTCCACTGCCATTTCACATAAACACCTCCATGCTTCCACAGGTATGTCTTCTGGACCAACAGCCTTTCCATTCTTCATCCTCTTCATAGCTATCCTTACTTCCTCCTTACTAATCCATTGTACTTCATGATTCACTATCCCCACATCATCCAACCTTCTCTCCCTCTCATTCTCTTCATTCATCAACCCCTCAAAATACTCTTTCCATCTCCTCAACACACTCTCCTCACTTGTGAGTATGTTTCCCTCATTATCCTTTATCACCTTTACCTGCTGCACATCTTTCCTAGCTCGGTCCCTCTGTCTAGCCAATTGGTACAGGTCTTTTTCTCCCTCCTTAGTGTCCAACCTTTCATACAACTCTTCATATGTCTTATCCTTAGCCTTTGCCACCTCTCTCTTTGCCATGCACCTCATCTCCTTATACTCCTGTCTACTTTCTTCATCTCTCTGACAATCCCACTTCTTCTTTGCCAGCCTCTTTCTCTGTATACTCTCCTGTACTTCCTCATTTCACCACCATGTCTCCTTGTCGTCCTTCCTCTGCCAGATGTCATACCAAACACCTTTCTAGCCGTCTCCTGTACTAGCTCTGCTGTAGTTACCCAACTATTTGGTAACTCTTCATTGCCACCCAGTGCCTGTCTTAACTCATCCCTGAACTCCACCTCACAATTACCCTTTTTTCAATTTCCACCATTTGATCCTTGGTACTGCCCTCACACTCCTCCTCCTCTTCTTGATCACCAACGTCATCCTACAAACCCCCATCCTATGCTGCCTAACTGCACTTTCCCCGGTCACCACTTTAGAGTTTCCAATCTCCTTCAAACTGGCCCTCCTACATAAGATATAATCTACCTGTGAGCATCTTCTTCCACTCTTGTATGTCACCCTACGCTCCTCCTCTTGTTAAAATATGTATTCACCACAGCCATGTCCATCCTTTTCGCAAAATCCACTACCATCTGACCTTCTGCATTCCTCTGTTTAACACCATACCTACCCATCACTTCCTCATCTTCTCTGTTCTCTTCACCAGCATGCCAATTGAAATCTGCTCCAATCATCACTCTCTCACCCTTGGGTAGAGTCATCACCACTTCATCCAACTCACTCTAAAATGTTTCTTTCTCATACATCGCACACCCAACTTGTGGAGCATATGCACTAACAACATTCATCATTACACCATCAATTTCCAGCTTCATAAACATCACTCTATCCGACACTCTTTTCACCTCCAAAACACTCCTAGCATACTGTTCCTTCAGGATAACTCCTACGCCATTTTTCCTCCCATCCACACCATGATAAAACAATTTGAACCCACCTCTGATACACCTAGCCTTACTCCCCTTCCATCTGGTCTCTTGAACACACAATATACCAACCTTCCTTCTGTCCATCATATCGGCTAGCTCTCTCCCTATACCAGTCATACTGCCAACATTCAAAGTTCCGACCCTCATTACCACAGTCCTAGCCTTTCTCCTCTCTTCCTGCCTTCGGCCATGCCTTCCGCCTCTTCTCCTCCTTCAGCCAACAGTAGCCCAATTTCCGCCAGCACCCTGTTGGCTAATAGTACTGGTGGCGGTCGTTGTTGACCCAGGCCTCGACCAATCCGGTATGGAAATATTTACTGGTGTCCGCATGAAGAATTTGGTGAAGTTTTACACCGGATGGCCTTCCTGATGCAACCCTCCCCATTTATCTGGGCATGGGACCAGCACAAAGAAATGCACTGGCTTGTGCATCCCCAGTGGCTGGGTTTTTCTTAAGTATTGCATACCAGGTATTAAACTATATTTTTTGCAGTAAATTAATTGTGTGACAAATGGAAGCAAAATTCAGTTTCTCATATGAAACTCTGTATTCCAAGGACTTGATTACTTGGTTTAACATGAAATATATGTTTTAAATTATTGTTTACATGAACGCACTGTTTTATATTCATGTCCTTTTACATTTTAGTTCTTTCCCATCTAGTAACAGTTTCATATATTCTTTGAATTCTCATTAACTGTTTGTTGCTCTTTGGTTGTTTTTTTTTTATGTATGCTTTATAAGGTTGGTGTTTCTTTTAGTTCTTGAAATGAAAAGCTCCTAGTTGAGGATTAGTTCCTTTCCATGGTGAAATAAAAGTTATGTTTTAACAATTCCTTTGACTTCTACATTTTTTTCTTGAAGTAAACTTTCTGTTTCACTGAAAATGCATTATGAACTTTGCTCACTTAAGGAATAATCTTTGCAGGTTCACAGTATATATATATATATATGTCACTATGACCCTGACCAAGCTGACCATCTCCTTTACTGGCCAAGTCTACTTTGTCTCTGGTTATGTCTCTCTCTATCTCTCTCTCTTTCTCTCTCATGACAGCTGTACAAGCCTCACAGATTTTGCCATGAGGAATCTAAATTAGGTGCTTCTTGGTTCCTTGCCCACTTCTGGTATAAGAACTGTCCTTGATTATTAACAGCAATATTCCTTATAGTATGCACTAATACTGCTGATACACAATCTTATTTATCTTGTCATTGTACCCTTCTAACACTTCACTGCATTCAAAAATAGTTCCCGTTTCTTTGTGTTTTATAAAAATAAATAAACTTCATTTTTCTACAGTATGTGTCCCTGACTGTAATCGATGTTCATTTTATTAAACTGTGATGAACTACAGAAATGTCTGTTTTTATTACTTGCCCTTACTGTTTTTTTTTACTTTTTCCTTGTTTTACATTTTGATGCAGTATCTCTGCTATGCATTACCTGACTTTGACTGCACTTTGCAATCATAACACTGTAAATATTTGTCTGTGTTACATGCCATGTTTCAGATTTGTGTTCTGATTGGGTTGTGAGAGAAAACAATCTTCAAACAGGTACACCTACTTGGTTAACAAACAAATAAACTCAGTGGGCTGAACGACTCAATGTTTTCTGTCTCTAATCTAATTTCAAACAGGAATCAGCAAATCTTTCTGAAAAAAAAAATGTTTGTTAGTGAGTGACTGTTCACGTAAACTGCCTGAGTTCCATTTTCCAGCTCGTAAAAATATTAGACATGGGTATATTTTGCTACCATAATTTATATTTCCTAAATAAGCTAAGTAGCTGAAATGTGTTACTTCTTCAGATTGCTTTACCGTGTCTAATTCTAATTCTGAAATTTAACTTAATTTTTAACCTAAATTTTACCCAAAGAAGATGATTATTTCTGTTATTGTTAGCATATGCGCTAAGATTATTTGTGATCTGGTGCCCTCTATTTACTTAAGCCAGCTCCCACACTAAGACTTAATGGATTATTACGTCAGCTGTCACAACTTCATTTTACATTTTAATATATAAATTATTTTCCTTGTATTATGTCTGTTGAAAGCTTTTAGCATGCTTGATACTACATTTGCAAGTCCTGTTCAAAAGCATTTTAGTGACCTTTCAAAGATCCTAAAGCATGAAAGACATTTTTATCTGCTTTATTTGTACATAATGGCCAGGATTCAGAAAGCATATCACTGCCAGCACACCGTGGACAACACTGCAATGCATAACAGTGATATACTGTGATTCAAAGATGTGATAAAGCCACATGGAGCAATAGCGCATTAATGGCTTGTTATCACTTTTATAAAATGACAGCTCCGCAGCCACAGGAACATGCTCTAGCATACCCCCTACCAATCCATAAAACACAGTCGTGCAGGCACCTAGAAACATACACACACAGAGACATACACAAACACACACACACAAACACGTACATAAAGACAAAGCTAGCTTTGCAGTACTTACCTCCCTCGGAACTAACTGCCTAGCTCCTGCCATAGGATTGAATGGGTGTACACCATCTGAAGATAGCACACACTTTTTAGTCTTTGCTCCCTACATAGCCCAGTAGAGCTATCTTTGAATCATTCTATCGCACTGTTCTGATCCCACAGTAAAGTTCTGAGGAAGCACACACACACATGACTAATTAGCATTAACCATGCATCTGGACTATTGCATTTGCATGCAGCCTTCACAGGTGAGACCAATGCAGTACTGTGGACCACTATGGACTACACCAGTCCCTGAATTGGAAGCATGTACTACATTGAGCTAACCTACTGAAAACAGATTTGCACATTGCAACATGAGTTTCTGAATCCCAGACAATGATCCTTTAGTTCTAAGGCAGACAGTGCACATTTCAAAAGTATACTCAGGATTTATTTATTTATTTCAGTTTGATGGCTGGGGAAGACCACTGGGCCAAGAAGAGCCCATTTTCAGAGGAGGCTCGGGGAGAAAAGCTCCAACATCATGTTACAGACAGTTAGAAAATTCATCATAATTACTGATACACAAATTCATTACACAGCGTGTGGCATTTAAAGGAAAACTATAGTCTAAATATTTTTCCTTTTCCTTATTCTAGAGTGTACTTTTCTTCCTGCAATATTAGTCCTACATTTTCATGATATATAAATAGTAGAAGCATGACTTAGGCGTGTTTCCCTCTATTTGACTGTGTACCATGTTCTGAAATGTTATCATACATCTCTGCATGTCTCCCTGGCTTCTACGTCTAATTTCCCATTGCATTTTAAAATTTAACCCTATGAAATACTCACATAGCAAGTCATTTGGAACCCTGTTTTCTTTCATAGTCTCTGAAGTTGTCAACTGAATTTTTGGGGATTATGGTTTATTCATATCTTTTTTTGCTTCAGCACTATAAACATTGTTGTTCATCAGAGCAGAACCATCTCAGTTGCCACATTTGAGTGGGTTTCTCAAGCCAAGAGAGAGGAAACTTAAAGAGGAAACATGACACCTCTGACAAATTAGTGAATGGGGGAAGATACTTTAAAAAAAAAAAATACTCATTCAGAAAAGGGACTCACTTAGTTCACGCTCTGTAGCTGAAACAAAAATGGTCCAAGTAAGTTATATGGTAAGGAATAGAAATCTTAAGCAGTCATGGATAAAAACATGGATTGACACTATCTCCACAGATTCCTAATTAAAGAAGCAGTTTAGGGTACCTCCATTCTAAGAGAACAGTCTGAATCAAAAACAAGTGACAAAAATAGTCATGTTGTAGGAACAGAGAGTATTGTCTGAAAAACATTATCACAGCAGTGTGGCAACCTTGTTCTATCTGTTTGGAGTGGAACAAATTAGGAAATAATAAAAACTTTACAAAGTGATGCAGGAACATTAGTACAATGCAAAATGCCAGAATATGATAAAAAATCACATTGTTTTCAGTTTCTAAACTTCGTTGTGCTTTAAGAGGTAAACTTTTCTGTTTTATCATCAAAAATGACCACCTGCAGTAGTGATTTGAACATGGGTGGTGTTTATCTTTTATCATCTGTTATCAAAATAGTTTTCTGCAGCATATCATTTCTTCACATTATAACAGTAAAGTTGCATTGTCAAAGTTCATATACAGAGAAACTGATTGTTTTTGTTCCTGTGTTACATGTCTTGCTTTAAGGTCTGTTGCTTGTTCAGACTGCATGGTATAAGGTAGTGCTGAAGTGTAGTGTGGTGGAATATTTTACATTTAATTTCTTTAATCCTTAAGCAATGCTGTTGGCTACTGGCCACATCAGTTGTAGTTCATTTTTAATGTTGATTGCACCAAAATCCTTCAGATAGGATATAGGGACACATTAACACTTTCAGAGATTTTTGCCCTTTTTGCATAGTTGTTTGACCATAGTGTTAGAATAAGTAAAAAGGCACATATTATACTTAGTGGTGAGCATCCCCTTCAAAAAGGATATATTTCATATTTTGTTGCAATCCATGTTAGTGGTGGATCCCTGTTGCTTTTGGCATTGTTTGTGCCCTCAGTATATTGACATGAATCTTAATTTTCAGTGTAAATCTTTTGTAGATTCCCATACTTAGGAAAAGTTATATCTTAGTAATGACTTCTTCGAGTCAGTTAATTGTATCCCATACTTTTTAAGGCGTTAGAGGCAGAACAATGCAGTGTCTTGATCCAGTCCCCCAGGTTCAGTGATTGTATAACAAAGGTTCATAGGTAGATACTAGGCTATTGGCCCTAGGGCCTATATAAGCCTAGCCAAAAGGTACCCTGGCTTTCACCACCCAAGAAAATTATTTTCCTGTGCCACTGTCGAGCAGAGCCACAGAAGTGATCACCGGGGTGAATTTCCTATCTCCCATCCAATCATCAAGATTTTTCTTGAAAAGTGCTAATGAGGAGCTTTGTTTGATATAGATAGGTAGTTTGTTCCAGAGTATGGGAAGTCTCTGGGACAGGAATCTATCCCTCCAGCATGTTCTGTTTATTGTGGTGACAAGGTTTAGGTCCCTAGAGCATGTAGCTCGTAGGGGTTGGATTTCTTTAAGTGGAGCATGTCTAAAAGCTCTGGGTTTGACATAGCTTTGTATGTTAGGTAGAGATCACCTCTGAGTAGGCGATATGCGACCGAGTAAAGCTGCAGTTTTTTGAGACGGTCTGCGTAGGGCATTTGTTTGAGGCTGGTAATCCTCTTTGTGAGGTATTTCTGCAGCCTTTCCAGTTATTGTAGATGTCTTGTGAGGTACATACCAAAAGGGGCATTGTACTGTATAAAGGGGCTAATGAGTGACGAGTAGAGGGGAACAATGACCTATTTTTTCCCTGGATGAGAAACCTGTTGTGATGAGGTGTGCCACATAGAAGGATTTCCTGACTACTGTGGTGATGTGATTATCAAAGGAGAGACTACTGTCCACCTGTGTCCCAAGGTCTTTTATTACACTTTCGGTGTTAAGTAGACTACTGCCTATGTGGTAGTTCATGGGTACAGAGTTTTTACCAAAATGGATGACAATGCACTTTTTGACATTGAGCTTGAGGACATGGCTTTGACACCAGGCATCTGTCTCAGCGAGGCCCTTTTGTAGGATGTCCACATCTTTTGGAGTTTTGATTATGGCTCCTAGTTTGCAGTCATCTGTGAACTTCGTTAGCCAAAGACCTTCTGTGTTAGCCTGTACTTCAGAGAAGTAGATACCAAACAGGAGAGGACCCAGGAATGAACCCTGTGGTACTCCACTTGTCACTGGTCTGAAGTTGGGTTTGGAGTCTGCTACTTTCACAGTGTAGGTTCTGTCAGTAAGCCAGTTGGCAATCCATCTTGTGACATAGGGATTTATACCTAGTTTAGTGAGTTTATATATAATTCCAGAGTGGGGGATGGTGTCGAAAGCCTTGGCGAGATCTAGATAGGCTATGTGAACCACCTTACCCTCATCTATGGCTTTGGTGACTGCTTCAAAGAAGTCTATCAGGTTTAGGAGACATGAGTTGTCTTTTACAAACCCAAACTGGGTGGGGTCCTGAGTTTGGAGATTACCAATGTCATTGTTTATAAGTTCCATGATGATACGTTCCATAGCCTTGCAGACCAGGCTCGTTAGGCTAATGGAGCAGTAGTTTCCGGGGTCCATGGTACCAGCTTACAAGGCGTCCTAAGTCTAATAAAGGACTTACCCATCACCACTTTACTATACCTTTTAAGATCTTAGACAACAAAACCATCTTCTTATAGGGATTGATAACTTTTCCTCCTGATTCTAGGCATTTTTTCTCCCCCTATCTCCCAGATAAATTCATAAATCAACTTCTGCATTTGCTTATGGTCTCTGAAAATATGGCCTGCTGATTCTAGGCACCCCCCCCCCAGATAAATTCATAAATCATTTTGTGCAATCTATTTATAGTTTCTGAAATGGTGGCCTGGGGAAGATAGCAAAGTATGAAGAGGATCTTAGGGAGAAAGAACATTTTCACCACCTGGATACATTCTAAGAAATACAGGTGTGCACTCTTCCACTTATACATTAAATCATAAAGCTGCCTTATGACAGATTTTAATTTCAAGTCAACTATCTTACTCATAACACAACTAAACATGATACCCAGATAGGATACCTGATTCACAAACGTTATGCATACTTTATGTATTACTCCATGCTGGTTCCTGGGAGTTTATTAAAACAGAACAGCATTGTCTTAGTTCAGTTGACTTGTAAACCAGTCTCATGGGACAGATGCTCTAGAGAGTTCAAGACCTGCTGCACCTGCAAACCAAGTAGTAAGTGAATGTATTCCTTACCCTAACACTATAGCTCATTAACCATTTAAACTATTAGTTGTATTGCTTGCAGTTTCCTCTGTTTCATCATGCCTAGCTAACTTTGATTTGCAAGTTGAACTGCCAGTCATCTGCAAACATTCCTACTTTAAGGTGCCCACTACTTCAAAGCAGATGCATCTGGTACTTTTTGGATGTCAAATAATAGGTAAGGTAGGAAACTATCCTAATTGTGTTTTCCATTTCATCCTTAATGACTTTCCTTATCTTACATTTTAAAGTCCATCTTACAAGGCCTGCAGTCATGGAGTGATATACTGAGGTTCTGCTTTACTTTAAAACAGTGGTATAGATTATCCATAATTTTGGACATAAGTGTGGTCCACTGATTGCTAAGCATTTGTTTTAGTATCCCATTCTGGAGGACAGCAGAAGTAGCTCCCTTGCTATATATTTGACATTGACCTTTTGGACTGTGATTGTATCCGAAGTGTGATTGTTCTGGATATTTATACCATAGTATAGGATTACCAAAATATATTAGAATCCATTGGACTTAATCAGTGGTCCATCTATGTTCATGGTAAATGACTGAAATGGCAGCTCTATTACAGGCAATAGAATGAAAGCATATTTAAAGCCAGAATTTGGGCATGTTTCCTAACACTCAAAGCATCTTTCAAAAAATTTTCAATTTTTCTTATTATGCCTGTCAAGAGAATTTGGCAAAAACACTAACTTTGTTTTATTTTCCATAACTAGTTTCCCCCCCCAAATACAAGACAATGTGCCAGCTTCATGACTAAATTTCTAAATGGTCTGGTACCAGCAGCTGGCAAACATCGTCCTCTATTTCTTTATTTCTTTGTCACCCTTTATAATAAAGAATTCTGTAATTCAAACTAGAAGTACAAAGTAGGGAGATATGATGTATGCTCTTCCCCAGCAGCTCTGGTTGTATTATCTTAGGTTCTACTTTAAAGTTTCCTCCTCCCACTGCTCCTTTTAAAATTTAACTTGCTCACTTGAAGGTTAGTCATCTCCAGGGTCTTCTCTGTAGTAGTTTTCAGTGAGGGGGTTTAAAACTGGAAAGGAAAGAACCTGTTTGGCAGCTACACTTGAATGCAGGGTGCTCTCCCAGTATTAATGGGACTTTGTTTATTTCCTGTTTGTTGAAATTAAAAGCTTACCATAGATGGATTTGTTATCCTATGAATGTCATTTATTGTCATTAGTGTAATGCTTGTTTTATGTAGTTTTAAATATATTGGGAACATGTTCTGTTAATAATAAGTTATTTATTAGGTACTAAGTTACTTTAAGAATTTTGGTGGTTTCTGTCATCTGACTTCATTCAGGATTTAAATACTTAGTGTGGACAACGGTAGTTATCTGACAAAGTCTTAATCAATTTTAGGATGAAAGCACTTATTTTTATGTGGAAATAAATCATTTTGAATGTTAAGTGGTGTGAGATGGATGCTTTCTCTGATCGTGCTGTTTTCTTCTTAGTTTGAGTCCACTATTTGATATTGGTTTAGTGTGTTTCTGTTACCGGCATGGCAGTATGGTTTACAGCTGCTTTTTGGAGATTCCATTTTTGAAGATTTGCAATGTTCAGTTGGTAACCTTACCATCCTGGTCCAACAACTCTCGCAAAGAATTGATTCCTTTCAATTACTGGATACCATCTAACCTACACAGAGAAGAGCCCCACAGAAGTATACCCCATTTTTCAATTAGATAGAGTTAGGGAGACCACTAATCCAGCAAATGCATAAGTTCTTTTGATTAACAATAGGAATCTGACAATGGGTTTGAGCCTAATAAATAACATCACCATTCCAGATGTCAATGAAAGGTTATTAAAAAAAAACTAAAGTGGTAACTAATGAGAACATACCAGCTGAAAGCACCACATTAGGTGAGAGACTTGATTGATTCGAATACAAGTTATTAAAAATTCGAAAACTTAAACTGGAGAATAGTTACCTGTTGGAATCCATAAAGACATGTAAAATCCCAAAGGATCTTTAAGTCCTGAAATATCCGATGGGGCTGGTTAACAACTCACCTCTTCATATAGATTTTTTACATATGTTTGATAGGCATGGTTGTGAACTAATGGAGATTCTTATCAAACATAATACCATGCTTATTGACACCCTTGTGAGGGAAGTTAGTGCACTGGATAAAACTATAACTGAGGGCATTCACTATGACCACTATAGACTGTAACATTCCCAGATCTACCACTCCATAGATAAGGAGATTGCCCAGATAAGCAGAGAAAGCTAAAACTAGAGAGGGACAAAGCGGATTATGTGAACAAGAAGGCATATACCCTCCCTCCATGTTCGCAAGAATGGGGCATTAAGGATACCTATGGGAATTTCCCAAATGATGTACCTAATACTTCAGAACAAGGCAGCAATGTTGTACACCAGAATTCTGTCTTTACTGAGTCCCCTTTGGATGTCCCACCATTGCAGTGGTCAGAGCAGCTGAAGGGCAAACAACAGGGGCAGAGGAGGCAAAGGCAGAGCTGAACATATTCACCACACCCCAGGGAATGGCAGCACAATGGATCGAGGAGGAAGAATTGGAAACAACTTCAGACAACAGCTCACCGGAACAACTTATCCCTTGCCATATTATCCTGAATCATACAGGTTACTTTAAAGTTTTTAATTTTGTCTTTTGCAAAGTCCAGCAGGAGCATGCTGATATTTTATCCAAAGGGTTCAACTATGCAATGACTATAAAAGCAAGTATGGTTGAGACATTAATGGACTTAAACCTTACACTGGAAAACTAAACATAAATATGATTTTTGCCAGTAAAGATACTCAAGATCCTTGTTTAAAAGTATCTAGTACATATAACCCTTCATCCTGTTATATATGTTTGAGAAAATGTGCAAATTTGATATTAAATCTGTTTTTAAGAAGTATTCATCTTTTAATATGAGTTGTAACCACTCTAACACCAATGAGGATGAACTCAGTTTGTTGCAATACCTTAAATCGAATAATATTCACATTATGAAGCCGGATAAGGGCAGAGGGGTGGTCCTTATGGATGAATTACAGCATATCTAAAAAGTGTATGCTATTCTTTTTGATGATATGTACACACAAGTTTCCAAGAGGAAAATTAATCTGGCCTATGATAAAATTAGAACAGGACTGTTTGACATATTGATACAGGGTCACATTACAGTGGAAGAATTCAAGTACTTACATCTTGATAACCCTACCACACCCACTATATTTGGTGTGCCCAAGATACACAAGGATTTCAGGGACTCACCAATGCCCCTATAGTGGACACGAGATCTTTGGTCACCTCAACCTTAGTTAAATTCTTGGATTTTCATCTAAAAGAATTGAACAAATTCTTATATTTAAGCAAGGATTCTTGGGATTTTCTGAGAAAATGTAATGATTTGCTTTTCGATGAAGCAGCAGTCTTTTTAACTATAGATGTAAAGGACTTGTACTCATGTATTCCCCATGACATTGACTTGGATTGCTTCATGGATTTTTTACACACAGAAACCACATTAACCCAAGACAAAATTAATCTTTTTTGTAGAACTGCTTTCTTTAGTTTTACATAACAATTACATCTTTTTTGTAGAACTGCTTTCTTTAGTTTTACATAACAATTACATCTTTTTTGTAGAACTGCTTTCTTTAGTTTTACATGACAATTACATCTTTTTTGACCATCAGTATTTTCTCCAAAATAAGGGAGTAGCAATGGGGTCAGCATTCAGTTTGCTGTACGTGAACATGGTTATGACTGAGGGGGAGAAGAGATTTGTTTTTAACAGCTCATGCAAAGATTCCTGATACCTATATAGTAGGTGGCTAGATGACATATTTATTGTATGGAAGAGTAACTTGGCTGAGATACCTGCTTTCTTAGACTACCTTAATTGTACAACAGACTTCTTAAGTTTTACTTATGATACGAGAATTGACATACCTTGATGTAATGTTTGCAAAAGATTATGGAAAAAGGAAGTTTATTTCTAGAATTTTCAGGAAAGTGGCATACTCTAATAGTTTCCTACACTATACTAGTGCCCACTCAACTATCTAAAAGAAAGCCATAGTCAAAGGACAACTTATGCACACCACAAGAATGACCACCTTGTTTGAAGAATTCTTAGATGAATGTAATAAACTTAAAACAATGTTCCAGAAAAGGGGTTACCTCGAGGCTTTTATTGAAAATTCATTACAAGAGGTAGTTCATAAGAGAAGGATTTATCATTTTACTCCTATATTGAACAAGGACAGTACAGATATTAAAAATACCAACATGCTGATTAGTGCATCACACTTCAAGTTCAAAATATAATAGTAATTTTAGCACTACCCTTTCTGCAGACAGTGGACTCTTTAGGTCAATATTACATAAAAATTGGTGTGTGGTGAATTAAAACTTGTAGAGTAACACAAAACTCCCCTTTTATGGTGTTCAAGAAGGGTCTTAGCTTAAAGTCCTTCTTTGAAGGACCTAAAAAAATGAATTCCACAACAAAAAATAAAGGAATGTGTAAGTATTCAGGATGCAGCTATTGTAAACACATTTTAGTTGGGAAATGTTTTATTATTAATGGTCAAGTTATTAATATTCAAAGTAGACACAAGTGTTCAACAAAGGGATAGTGTATATCACACTTTATCAGTCTTGTACATGTTTCTAAGTAGGGAAAACTGAAACATTTCTAAAGGACCGGATATACGAACACCTACACAATATTAAAAATAGAAACAGTAACAACGCCCTAGCATAACATGTCATGATCCATCCAGGCTATTTATTTAAGTTTATTATGGTGGAACAACTTGCTGAAAATATTAGAGGTGGACCTTAGAGTTTAAAACTGGAAAGGAAAGAACTTGCTTGGCATCTACACTTGAATGCAGGCTGAGTTCCCGGTATTAATGGGACTTTTGTCTATTTCCTGTTTGTTGAAATTAAAATCTTACCATAGATGAATTTGTTATCCTGTGAATTAAATGTTTTTGTCAGTAGTATAATGTTTGTTTTATGTAGTTTTAAGTGCATTGGGAATGTGTTCTGTTAATAATAAGTTATTTACTAAGTACTATGTCACTTTAAGAACTTTGGCAGTTTGTGTCATCTGATTTCATTCAAGTTTTAAATACTTAATGTGAACAATGGCAGTTATCTAATGAAGTCTTAACTGATTTTAGAATGAAAACGCTTCTTTTTATGTGGAAATAAATCATTTTGAAAGTTAAGTGGCGTGGATTAGATGCTTTCTGTGAATGTGTTGTTTTCTTCTTAGTTTGAGTCTTCTGTTTGATATTGGGTTAGAGTTTTTTGTGATGTACAGGACCCAGCCTCTTCTCCTAGTAGCAGAGAAAAAGAGGTTTCAGTATCACACTGTTTCACACTAATGTTGAGTGTGGCAGTCAGCCTTTCCCACCTTCTTAGAAGTTTACAGGTTCTTCTGTCTATGAACTGGTATTGAATAACCTCCATCTCTTTCCTTAGATTTTGGTTCTTCAGTCTGTGTGCTGTCTTCTACCTGCTTTTTCCTTTCCTTTGAAATTTGTTTATCAGAGATTATGATTAGGGCTCTGGTAAAGTTCAAAGTAGGTGGAAATTATTTTTCTTTTGTCTTGATTGTAATTTTAGTATTTCCTTCATGGGTTTTCATTCCCAGTCTAGTCTTTTTTTCCCACCTATCATATATCCCTAGTTTCAAGACATGCTGCAGGGTCTTCATGTCCCTCACCCATACACTTGCTCCCATAGGGCTGTCTAGTAGTACTCCTGAGACCTTGTGGAACCAAAAGTAGTTAGTGTTTTCAGCTACTGGCAATTAATTCTTTCTTGTCTATTTCAGGGAATGGCAAAGATATAGTTGGGCTGTTTATCCTGAAGGTTCATCCCTCACACCTTTAAGAAGAAATATGGACATGGGAAAGAAAAAGAGAGTTAATATGGTGTAATATTTATGCAAAGGAGAAAGCAAAAACAATCAATACAAAAAGAGCAGTACCAAAGATATTTGAAGAGAAATACAGGCAAAGGAATCTGGACATGGAAAACTTTACAATACAAAAAATAAGAAGACAAAGAGGAAAAGTAGAAAAGGAGATCAGTAATGGAGGAGTTAAAGAAATAGAAATTGAGGTTATGGAGTACAAGGATTCAGTGTAGAAAATCTAATTCAGAAAGCATCACAAAAGGATACAGCAATGGAACTCCAAATTAAGGGGAAACTGGTAGAACAGGAAGCAATTGGTCAGGTGCCATATGAAGATATTTTGGAGCCTTCCACAGGAAACGAGTATAAATATTCACTTGAAGCTGGATGGCAAGGAAAGGAACAGGAAACTGTTGAAACTCTGACACAGTTAATGTTGAGGAGTGATAGGCCAGTGAGTTCTCATATGTATATGTCAGAGCAATGGATGGCACAGAAGGAAATTGAAGAGAATGTGCGACAGGAAGATCCATTAGAACTTTTCTATAGAGTGCCCAAAGGAAATGGAAAACAAAAAATGTGCCATCAGTTTAGAAGATAACGAGCTAAGAGAGTTGCTTGACTTAATAGAGGTAGATAGACATATTAAGATTGTGAAGGCTGCCAGCTCTGCTAGCTAGAATGTTGTAAATAATTCTATGTCATTGGTGAATAGTAATATGATTTGCATGCTTGTCCTACAAATGTAAGAGAACTATATGTTATGTGTGTTAAACTGTATGTTCTGTACTGAGCTTCAAAAATGTAACCACACCCTGCTGGAAAAGAGCAAAAATCTGTATAAATTATATGCCTGTGCAAATGTATGTTTTCATGGTAGAAGCTGAAATTTACAGAGTTAACTTGCAAACTCTAAGAAAATAAGTAAAGAGTTTTACGATGTGTTATAGACTTAGTTTATCTCAGCTAAGAGACAGGATGTCTAGTGCTAGGGGTTTCTTTTTATTGTCTTGAGACAGTGATAATTACTAGGTTTCACATGTAAAGTGGTTTGTATTGCTATGGCTTCCTAGCAGCTTGTACATCTGAGAGATAAGTATTTTAACAGAGGCATGCTAAATTCTGTTGGTTATCTGTTTAGCCTGGTAACTAGAGGCAGGTGTCAGATAGTGATGTCATCTAGCTAAACCTGCAGTAATGTGCATTATTAATTTAAGAACTATCTCAGAGAGAAAGTCAGGGCATTTTGTATTTTGTCTTTTACCTAGTTAGAACATCCACTCATCTATATTTGCCTGGCTCTGTAAGTAAGACATTTAGGGCATAGTATCTCTTAGATAAATACAGGAATACAGCAAGATTAATTTAAATGTTTTCTGTATTTATGTGAGACTGTCCTGTAATGTTGTTTTAAAATATTTCCAGTGATTCTGAACTCTGTTGTCACTGTGTTTAGTATTAGATATATTTAAACCTTTTAATTGTGACTGGTTTCTTTACAGATATTTAATCTCTTAGAGTACTTGCATATGTATTTGGGGACACTGTACAACCCACTCCAATAGCTTTCAAGTCTTAGTCACACTTACCATTTGGATAATAGTAACATTACACAGTAAGATTGGGCACCTTTTGGTAAGGGCCTTTATAGTAGCTGATAAGTAGTTGTTGGTGGCACTGATAACTACCTTATAGTCTGGGCAGAAAGGGGCATAGCTAGTGAACCTGTGCCAGCCTTCCCCAGGAGTGTCTATGTGTTTGTATATAAATCAAATACCAAAGTGTGTGTGTGTGTGTGTGTGTGTGTGTGTGTGTGTGTGTGTGTGTGTGTGTGGGTGGCAGCTACTTTGGCAGGGACACAAAGCACTGGTTGGCAGAGACGGTGATGGAGGTTTTGGCTTGACCACTCGGCTGAGATCTTAAACTTATAGCTGTGTCAGTGAGGAGTCTTATTGGGGATCTGGAGAGAGAGGGAGAAACCAGCCCCAGACTGATGTGATCTCTGTGTGCTCTTAAGGGAAATTGTATTTTACTGTGTGTGTACATATCATACTCCCAATGTGAACATCCCTTACTGGTGTTAGTGGTGAGGATTAAGGCTCCTTGATTACTGGACCAGTGCAAAGGTGTCACAAAGATCAATTAAAGAGACAGACTGAAGAAGGTCAATAAAACCAAAAAAGTCAGACATTTGATAAAACAAATGAACACAATAATTAGGACTGTTCATAGAGATCCATGCAATATAACAGAAGTAAACAGAATATATTATTGTGGAGCTAAATTAATAACTGATAAAGTTCTACCACAAGAGTACACGGTGGTGAGGGAGAGAAACGGGAGAAGTCAAATACCATCATGGAAGTATCGAATAGAGAAAACTATAAAGCAACTAAGACAGGAAGTATCATTTTTAGAAGAGTATAGAAGAGGGAGCAGATCAACAAAATACTTAGAAAGATAGACGTGATAAAAGCAATGTGCAGTATTAGAAGATATCAGTATCTATCATGCAAAAATCAGTGCATACCAAGATTATATATTCCACGTTCCAAAGGAGGGATGGGCCTCCTTGAAATTGATTACATGTACAGATCTGCAATTGTGGGACTCCACACATATCTGCTGACCTCACAAGACCCAAATGTAGTGAAAGTTTTGAAACATGAAGAGAATAAATCTAAGATGATTTCCCTGCTTGGCTAGCAGAAACATATCGGCGTCAAGCAGGAATGGAAATCAAAGCACAGGTGGATAAAAACCAGGCAGCAACTGAATGTGCCAAAAACAAAAGAAAGAATATAAGTTGAAGGACCAGATGAGAAGGTAAGAAATGTGGAAAATGCATAAATATAGTAGCAAGTATAGAAAACTTCTGAAAGAACCTCATGTTGATCAGGAACGAAGGTAGGAATGGTTAAAGAGAGGCAAATTCAAACCAAGAGATGAAAGGTTAATATTGGCAGCCCAAGATAGTGGGCTACATACACATTGGTTTACAAAGTCCATTGAACATGTGGGAGAAACACATAAATGTAGGTTTTGTAAAACAGAATTGGAAACAGTTGCATACCTCATTGCTGGTTGCGACATACTAATGGCAGAAGGACTGTATACTGAAAGGCTTAATAATGTGGCGAGACTGTTGCACCGGGGATTGTGCAAACATTATGGTACTGAAGTGGCTGGAAAACACTGGAAACATGAGTCACAAAGCATCATAGAAAATGATGAAGTCTACATCACATGGGATCATCCATTACCAGCAGTTCAAAAGATAGATGCTAGAAAAATGGATATAGTGATTCAAAAAAATAATTCAAAACTAGCATTGATCATTGAAATCACCACAACCACTGACTAGTGTCCTGCATACAGAGACACACAAAGTCATAAAATATGAGGATTTGCAAGCAGAAATTAGTGCAATGTGGAAGAAAGATACCCAGATAGTCCCAATAGCAGTAGGACCAATGGGTCTTATAAAAAAAGAGTCTGCAATCATATTTAGATATGCTATCAATATATGTAACTCCATACAAATTGCAGAAGTCATTACTGGGCACATTGTCGGTGCTGCGAAGAGCAATTTTTGCTGACATCAAAGAGTAAAACAATGCATTTCATAAACTTTAATCATACTTTGACTTGGAAATGGGGTCCATTCCCGTCATCGTATTAGAAACCCAAAAGATTTGGAGTAATTAAAAAATGAGGGTATAAGTTGTTAGAAGTATTCCCCCTTCCTGCTGTTTCCATAGCTCTTTACAGTGAGGGAAATCATTGCTATTATCATGGCATGAATTAGGCATGGTAGCACTACTACAGGATGTAGTACCCTCTCAAAATCTATTTTGATTGTGACCTGGGAAATGAGGTATCATTTTTTGCCCCCATGGATGCTTAGAACTTACACACTGCTTTTTGTCAGTCTTTTGCCTATAAACATTATTGCCCCTTTAAAATTATGTCCATACTACTATAGTCCAACAGCCCCTGCAGTTCCCTTATGTACACCAGTACAGTATAATTAATCTGGCACCTACACAGTAAAAGTTTGCAGTCTCAACCTTTCTAACATAAGTGTTTTCACATCCTATAAGTGCTACATCATTCACAGGTTTATCAGCATGTTTAATATTCTCATCATAATTAGTATCAGCATGACAGAATTTAGCAAAGTGGTCCATTTTCCCACACTTAAAGCAAATTATATGTGCAGTAGATCCTTTTATTTTAACATGTGACTTTCCTATTGCTCTAAGGAACTTCTCTTTATATAAATTTTCATTGACAAAAAGATTCTACCAGAGTTGCAAAACTTTTACAATCTTTTTGGAATGCGTAACATGCTCAGTTTTTAATTACAACTGGCAATGCCTGTTTTAATCTACCACTTACCAGTATCTCTGTCATTGTTTCACTATTATGACATTCTGATTCTAACCATAAGGACACTGCTTTGATTCAGATAACTGGGACCGTATTGTTTTGTTTCAGAAAAAAAGTCGCTCATGAAATTTCCAATCTTGGGTCTTTGCTGTGTTCAAGCTCAAGCAAGAATTTTCTTAATTCTTGTAATCTACTCCTTTCAAGTCAACGAATACTCAGATAGGATGTCTCATCAGCTGTAGAGACATTATCAGAGATCATTAGGCTTAGTCCTATCCCTCCTGCTTGGCATTCCATTTGAAAGCTACTAGGTAATCCCTGAATTCCGTCTCCCAGGTCAGTGGCTTCATCAAAGGCATGGGTCCTGGTGTTGCAATAGGTTTAGACTGTCACCATTCCCTTGACAGTGGAAACAATCATTTGGCGAAGTTGTTTCATAGAAACCATCACATTAGCAATGCAGGATAAAGTGGTTTTCTCTCATGAATATAGCACAGATTTTTTTGAAAAGGGTACACTTCCTCAGAGACACAGTATAAAGACTAACAGCGAGCACACACCTCCAGAAATACAGCATGAACAATACAATGACCATAGCAAGTATATGCTCTCTCCGATTCTAGCATACATTTCCAAACAGCAAGTAGAAATAGCATGTCTAATTTAAGTAATTATCGTGTGCTCCAATGTAACAGTTAACATGGTGATTTTTTTTTAGCACCATGGACTACACAAAAAAACAAGTCTTTCTATAGAATAATTCTGTTCACTTTGTAGTGACAGGTTAAGCCTGGACATGAAATGCTTTAAGCTGTAGTTTATGCCAACTGCAGCCACTATTTTGGACGAGTAAAGCAGCTGACATGCAAGTCTTTCTTTTAAAAACATGTTCATTTTACAGGACTTGAATGAAAGGCTGGCTTTGCCAACATCAAAGCAATAACTGTCATCTAAACAAAGGTAATGTACAGTACTTTGAAACAGCTCAAGTGCTGAAAGCAAACAAAATAACCACAAAGTCTCTGGTTCTGGTTCATTTCCAGGCAACAAATTAACAGGCCTTTCCTCTAGTAAACAGTCCTTGGCAAAACATCTGCTCCCCAGTGTCGATTCTGAGCCTTCAGTTCTGTCTTAACAACTTCAGACTCCATAGGATCATCCTTGATTTCTGTTTAGAGTTTAGAGTTATAGTTACTTGTAGTCAAAGCCATAATTATACTCTGAAATTAAGGAAAAAACTAACTTCACACACACCTTTTGGCACCAGAAAGATTATTCTGTTATGTACTAGCGTTTGTTAAACCTCCCTTACTGTTGTTAAGCACTAGTCTCAAGCCAGAGCTTTAACAGTGGTCGAGCCACATCACATTGTTTGCCAATGAAGTGTTTAATGTGTTTTAAAGCTTTCTGCATTTCCCACCATGGTTTTGTGGTGGATGCTCTCTATGTGGCAGTATTAATGTGTTTTAGCTTTCAAAACTGCAAAGCACTTAGTGTTGCTGCACTTTATTCTTTAATTACTGTTGCACATAGAACCAGGTTAGGATCCCTGCACCACAAAGAATTATGATGTGGTCTCTTCAGTCCCAGTCTTGATTATTATGTGCGTTGGACATAGATGTCAACATTCACCTTTTGAACTTCACAATTTGAGGTAAATCTCTTAAAGTCCATGTCTTTAAACATTACAAGGCAGTTATGATGGGAGACCTCATTGTAATATTCTATTTTAGACATATTTCATTAACACCTGTACTTAATTGCTGGTGATAACCTGGGTTCCCCATAAAAGCGTATCTGTTAAACATAAAGAATTCAGGAGCAAATACTAATAAAACTCATGACAACAGCCGTTTGTTAGCTTTATTGATGGGAACCACTATGCTATATATTACATAGTTTATATATCTATATCTATATCCATCTGTGACGACTGGGGAGAGATGGGTGAAGTCTGCCAGCCTAGTCAAATAGAATTTAATATATAATTCTATCAATTGTATAAATAAATGTAAAATACAGGCTTGTGTTTTTAAATGTAGGAAAACACTGTGAAATGTGGAACTGCAAAATATGTGACAGCATTGCACTCTACTGGCCCAGTGAAGCATGTTGTATCCTTTCATGATGGAATTCAGCCCGAGGCAGCTGGATGAAGATTTCATGCCCATTGTTTTAAGGCTAAAGTTTATGACTAGAATTTAAATGTGGAAGGTGCTTTATTGCTTTAGTTTCTGTTAGTATATACACACTATTGTAAGTTTCTGTGCAGGTGTTAGATTGCTAAATAATGCAGTTTGTGGCCTGAGAACTCAGACCAGGTGTTAAGATGATGCAATATGAATAGTGGGAAAACCTAAGTGTCAAAAATGATGTAATTTTGGGAGGGCCTTAGAGACATGTTTGTTAGTAATGTTTAAATACTATTCCTGACAAGAGACCGGGGGCATTTTGATCTGGACATCTAACTTATCAGCACTCTGCTTATGCTCACATGTAAATAGTTATGCCAATATGTTCTTGGCACACTGGGAAAATGTTATATTATTCAACAAAGAAGAATTTCAGACTAATGTGTTGTTTTATCGACGGTTCATTGATGATTTGTTTCTTTTATGGCAAGGGAGCCAGGAGGAATTATGTAAGTTCCATCAGATGATGAATGGTCTCACTAGTTGTTTGAAATTTACTATCAATTGGTCCTATACACGAATAGAATTTTTAGATCTTTATGTGGAGAAATTACATGATTCCCATATTAATACTGGTGTTTTTCGTAAAACATGTTATAGGAATGCACTTGTATCTAGATCAAGTATGCATCCGGGATATGTATTTCAGAATTTAATAAAAGGTCAAGGCATGAGGGCATCCAGGTTGAATCCCACATTTGATGGGTTTGAGACTGAGATCAAGAATTTAGAGGCTAGATTATTGGAGAGAGGGTACAGACATGATGAGATTGACCAGCATTGGTTAGACTTGGACAAGTTGAGATAGAGTTCTGCAGCCCCGTACTTTGGACCAATTTGTGAGACTCCAAGGAGGGTGGATCATGACACAGTTGGCAATAAGGGTCGTGTTAGGATACCCCTCTTTTATACTGGTGATAATAAACAGTTGGTTGAAGTCTTCACTCAGAATTGGTCCAGTTTACAAGTTGATACAGAAATTAGTGAGATCATAGGTGAGAGACCTAGGTTTCTTTATAAAAATAGAAAATAATTTAAAGAGGTTACTTTGCAATAGTAAGACGAAAAGTGAGGTAGGAATTACTCTACCATGTAGTGGCTGCAAATTTTGCTCATTGATCAATACTTCCAGTACTTTTTATCATCCTGACCTACACTGGAATTTTGTTTCATGCCAATGCTAATTGCAGAACTTCTAACGTGATTTACCTAGCAGAATGTGTTATTTGTAACTCATTCTATGTTGGGAAGACCAATAGCATCCTACTTGATAGGATCAGAGAGCATGTATAAAGCATCAGGAAAAGATCTGAACATAATGCACTCTCTAAACATGTTATTCAAGTAGGTGACACACATTCCTTTATATTTAGGGTCATTGAGAATATCATAACCACTCTTAGAGGAGGTGACATCAGTAATCATACAGAATATAGGGAGACGAACTGGATCATTATTCTTAGAGCAGATATGGGCATTGGACTCAATGAGAGAGCTTCCATTAAGCCCCTGTTAAAGAAGAGAAGAGTTCAGAAATAATAGTCCGTGTTTACTTATATTCCTATACTTTTCCTAGGTATTTATAAATTCATGTTTATAAGTCTGTTATTATTTTTTATTCAATATCAAGATGTGAGGTTCACCCTGTCTTGCTTGGCTATTTTGCTATATGTTTTATTTTATTGTATATTGTGCTTTTAAGAACTCATTAGCATTTTAATTGAATGGATTACCTTATTGGCTATTGTGTTTTTGAATTTTTTGTAAATGAAGTGTCTTTCTTTATGAGCTTTAAGGTCTGATGAATCTTAAATGCGAAAGCGCTTACCGTTTTACCTGTCTATGTATTTTATAATAAATATATAGTATATGCCAAAAGGATTCAGAGACTCTGTGCTTCATGGCTGCTCTGCTGTGAATATTTACCAGGTATTTTTAAAACATTCTTCCTGTGGCTGCTTTGTGTAGAGATGAAGTATGCTTTACAGTATGTTATATATTTATAGAGTTTACTGTCTAAGCCCTTCCAGTAAGCCTTAGACTGTATGGTCACATTACCATTGGATATTAATATTGCACAGTAATAATTGGACACCTTTCTAAGGGCCTTTTAGTAGCTGATATTTTTAACTGGGTGGTGGCAGTAATTACTACCGTATAGTCTGGGTAAAGGGGCACAGCTGGAGAATCTGTGTCAGCCTTTCCCAGGAGTGTCTGTAAAGTTGTATAAATACTTATCTCAAAGTGTGTGGGTGTTGTGTCAGCTAATTGGGCAGGGACACAAAGCACTGGTTGGAGAGAGAGGGTACTGGAGGTCCTAGCTTGCCCAGTTAGGCTGAGACCTGGACCCTATAGCTGTGCCAGTGGGGAGTCTTATTGGGGACCTGGTGAGCAAGGGAGCAGCCAGCCCCAGACTGACTGTGATCTCTGTGTGCACTTAAGGGAAATTGTACTTTACTGTGTGTATTAGTTATCCTTTCCTCTTCTACGAGACGACATCCCTGGTTTTAGTGGTGAGGATTGAGGCTCCTTGATTGCTGGGCCAGGACACGGTCATCACACCATCCACAGTCCCTTTTTCCCATTTTTGCATATATATATATATATATATATATATATATATATATATATATATATATATACATATGTGCACAAAACATTTACTTACATAATCCGTGTGTGTGTGTGTGTGTGTGTGTGTGTGTGTGTGTGTGTGTGTGTGTGTGTGTGTGTGTTGCTGACATATCAAACAATCACAACACTGTTATATATTTATACGTAACTTACATAATATATCTATAGGTTTATGGCAACTAAATGAGATGCACAAACATTGAGCCACATTTGATTGATGCCAGCATACTGAAAACACACTTACAGAAAAACAAAAATAACGAAAACAAAACAAATCTAAAATGGAAATGAAACAGTTTCCTTTTTGAACTTATAGCAAAACTATACAAACTATATTCAAATTTCATCTAAAGAGTGGTAGTGTTATGGAAAGTATTTTTCTGAGGTAAGATGTAAAAGTCAGGAATAGGACAGGGACAGGGTAAGGGTTCATAGGCATTACGAAGTTGATGCATGCCATCCCTAACATTGCCCTTTCCCTCAACCTTAACTCTATGCCTTATATTAAAACAAAAATTCTGTAACACTACTACTGCGCAAGACACTCAGACTCACACCACATACACTGCCACAAACACAACACTAAATCTGGCCCCTTATTTTGCCCTTACATTAACCCTAACCTGCAAACTTTCAGCATTAGCATAAAAGCGTCACACTTATTTTCCAGAGCATTTGTTAAAAAGTCCACTGGACAAATAGTGCACTCCATAAATTTAACACACAAGGAACTCTTTCAACAAAGAAGACATTCAATCACTTAGGTGGGACCAATATTTATAGAAAGATAGATACACACAGACACACATACATGCGTGCGCCCACACACACACAAAATGTGTCTGCATGTGTGTATGTGTGTGTGCGTTTGCGTGTATACATGTGTGTGTGTGTGTGTGTGTGTGTTTGCATGTGTACATGTGTGTGTGTGTGTGTGTGTGTGTGTGTGTGTGTGTGTGTGTGTGTGTGCGTGTGTGCGTGTGTGTGTGTGTGTGTGTGTGTGTGTGTGTGTGTGTGTGTGTGTGTGTGTGTGTGTGTGTGTGTGTGTGTGTGTGTGTATTGCTGACATATGATCTGCTCTCCAACTAAACAAGTGCAGAAAACCAAGGAATGGATTCGAACTTCATCTGTGTAGCATCCAAATCACATCCAAATACAAAAATAATTAGCGCCTCTTAAGAAATAAATTAATTTATTACTGAAGCACTTCCATCCCTTATACAAAACGAACTTCATCAGAGTTAAAAAATCAAAACCAAATAGTTTATTCTACAGCATGATATCATAATGTTAAATACCTTTATACTAATTAATCGATTAACAACCACCCAACAATTTTTGAAAGAACATTTGTTGAAAAGCTAAAAACTTAAAAACTTTTAAATAAGATTTGCTTTAATTTTTAACAAACTAGGACTAGAACTACTTTCATTGATTCCTGTTTTTTTCTGTGGTAAGTATTATACCCCTCTCACCTATATATATATATATATATATATATATATATATATATATATATATATATATATATATATATATATATATATATGTACCCTGTCAATAGTGAAAACAATGAATTTATTGAAGGAACCACTTTTTAATGCATGTTTTGAAAAGAGCATTAGTGGTTTTCTGTTTTTTATGTTTTATATATATATGCTCAGATTTTTGCTCTTTTAATTTTCTAGTAGTTTTCCCTATATAATATGCAGTGCAGGACATGCAGGTAGCAATGTAAACCATCCTACTGATGTTGCACTTGCATTTCCCTGGACATCTTGAAGTTCTGTCTGTGCAAACAACTGTTGCATAGGGACCGTCATTAATGTACCTGCAATATTTACAAGTAGCACACTTAGACATGCTAGAAATATTACTTCTTACAGTTGCAGCTTGCAGAATTTCCAACCAATTTTTAATATTCATGCCCCTACTATAAACTACATATGACCTGCTGAATCAATCACTCAATACTGCTATACAAATTAATTTTTAAGATGTAGCAGTAGAATGATTACTTGTTTTCACAACAAAGTTAAGTCTCACAACTTAATAAAATTGTTCTTGTATTAAAGAAGGGTATTTATTAAGGCTAGAATTCTATGCGGGGAGAGCTGAAGCTTATACATGCAGTACTCATCTCGATCTGATTTGCACCAAAGTTAATTCTCTTAAAGCTGTGATGTATGCACACAGTTAAGTACACAAATAGTAATGATGATTGAATAAAGGGATGTTAGTCATGATGTGCATTCAGCAATATCTATCTTAGATGGTATCCTCTCTCAGAGTTTACATGTCTAACACAGCTACAGGTCACACAGTCTTAAAGTTTCAGCTACCATGTCATGTGTACATATCACACATGTTAGAAAGGTAGGTATGCTGGTGAATGCCCACACCTAAAACATCATATCTAGGAGAAATATGAATGCTAAAGGTTACTAATTTTCTGACGCAATGCTCAGAATTCCATTAGATCGGCCAGTGGCAAAAATCTGGGGAAACAGTAGCACATAAAGAGTTTATCATGTAGGCAGGTCATGCCTACTAAAGTTGGTGGGCTTCTTCGAGTAGGTCACTAGGACCATGAATGAAGGCAAAATGATACATACTGCCTACTTTGATCTGGCAAGGACATTTGACACAATACCTCACTTGGGTATTATAGACAAACTCACAGATTTAGGCATAAATCCCCATGTCACCCGATGAATAGCCAAATGGGTCACAGATATGGCACAAGTTATGGTGGGGGAATCCACCTCCACCAAGAGGCCTGTTACTAGTGGTGTCCCTCAGGACTTGGTACTAGGACCTCTGTTGTTTAGAATACATTTCTCTGAAGTCAAAGTGAATGTAGAGGGCCTTTGGCTGACTAAATTTGCTGATGACTGCAAGCTGGGTATAATCATTGAATCTCCCAAAAATGTAGATATCCTCCAGGAAGGTCTGACACTGATAAATAACTGGTGCCAGAACCATGGCCTAAAACTAAATGCAAAAAAAAAGCATAATTATACCCTTTGGGAAGATGGCCATCCTTGCAAATTACAACACTGATAACATTCCCCTAAAAGTATACCTAGTGGTAAGGCGCTTTGAACTCAGGTTTACAGTAACCTGAACTTTGATAACCATGTGCCCATGGAAATGAGAAAATCCTTCTACGTGGCACAACTTATAAGTAAGGACATAGGATCCAGATCTATGAACATCATAGTTCCACTATACTCAGCCCTCATTAGACCAATAATCAAATCCAATGCACCCTATGGCATGTAACTGACCAGGCATTTGCAACAGCTAGAGCGGCCACAGAGATTTCTCATTAAAAGAATACAGGGTGTAGTTAATATGTCCTTTGTGAACCACTTCAGAGCCCTGTGCCTGTATTCAGTCTCCTATAGACTACTGAGGGGGTGATGTATGCCTAACCTACAAAGTATTCGCCAATCCAGCCCTGATGGATCTGCTACACATTTGCAAAACAAACAGCACTAGAATTACCCAATCTAAGGATTTAAATCTTGTCTGTGACATAAACAAAACATGTTGGAGGGACAGGTATATATTTCAGAGACTGTCCATTTTCTGGAACTCCCCCCATTCATGTGAAACAGAGTTCTTCCCTAAACCTGTTCAAATGCAACTTGGACCAATGGATGGGAAACTGCAAATTTACCCCTGGCTTGTCATCTGTGGCCTTTATGGACAGGGGCAGTTTATAGATGCCCTTTGGCACAGCCATATACCAAAGCTGTTCAAACCTATGGGCATTGTGCACTGATAATTGGGAAAATTGGGTCATGAATGGCTAGGCTTAAAAAGGCACTAGAGCTGTTAGCCTAGTAAGCTCTATGATCCTATGATCCATCCATGGGGAAGAGTCGGCGGTAATCTATAGTAGTATATGAGGTATCAGCGGCAGAGACCAGAGATCCCATACTGGCACTATTTAAATGATGTGGATATTTATGTATGCATGTGTTAGGAGGAGGGATATACCATCAGTACATACACACACACACACACACACACACACACACACACACACACACACACACACCATTCTTGTAATGTGGTGAGGATGCCTCAGCATAATGTCTCTCTGCAACCCTTTTGCCTTCATGAATCCTAATTCTACTTTAGTAGCTGTGGCTGAGATGATATGAAGCACAATAGTGGTTCAAAGGGAGGTGTTTTTTTTTAACTGTGGCTGGTTACAGGACCTGGTGGCCCAAAAAGAACATTGTCAGAACTTGGAGGCAAAGATGAAAGCAAAACTGTAGGATATATGTCCATTTGTATCTGCAATGACAATGCTGTTAATTGGAGACAAATGGCATAATACCAAACAGAGAGGGGCTTATTGCAAGAGGACCTGTTTAAGAACTCTGAACACAAACCAAAAGGCTATAATGTGCATCAAAGTTAAATCTATGAGAACCAGCTGAATGCTTTTCTGAAATTCACAGCTAGAATATAATGCTTGCTGTACTGCATTGCATAATCAACTCAGAATTGATGAGAGACTACAGATTCCTAGCAGTATGCTGTAAAGTATAGATATAAGCTGTCCAAGAACTGCACCAAGTCAAAACACAGTTTAGCAGCTACCATAGATCTTAACTTAGAGTTTGGCTTAACATTGAACATCCCACCCCAGCCCCATAACATTCACAGTAAAATAAATAAATAAAAATCTTGATTGAAAGAAAAGCTGTTTTTGAACTGTAGCCATAACCTTTATTTACAGATAGCTTGTAGTCAAGGTCCCCCATACTTCTAAGCAATTAGAAATGGAACCATGCTGAAAAAAAACAGGTCATATCTATGGACATCACTTTTAGTATAGATTTTTAAGATGTTATTCTGTTTCAAAAGCTATACATGTTTTAATGCTACAGTTTTTGTTTTTTGGGGGTTTTTTTGTTTGTTTTTTTTCTGCCCTAAAACAGAAGCTATACCTTTGAACAAGGATTTTAATAGCTATGGCTTCTAATCAAAGATTTATGATGTCATAAATCTGCTTTGAAAATGGTCATGAGTCTATAACTGATCAGCAAGACGATGTGCTTACTTACCCTCACCCTTGCTGAGTAAAACTGTTACAATAGCTCCCAACAAGGCCAGCAGAAGAAGCCATAACAAACACAGTTATCACAACTCACTCACAGAAATGGCATTCCATCTAGGTGTGTTGCATTTGCAAAAGCAAATGTACCATAAAGTTTTGGTTACTGAGTAATTTAATTCCAAGGGGTATAGTGAACTGAAAACTTTGCTTTGCAACACTCACACAGCTGAAATATTGAAAGCATAACAATGGTGTACAAAATCATCACATTACTTCTGATCCTCAGTGAGTTACGAGAAACTCCAAAGCTTGTCTGTAGATTTTGCATGTTTTAGTATTATTTGCTCATTTACAATGAGCAGTTCTTTCTTAAACGTTATATGTAAGGAAGCAAATTGCTTAATTTTCCAAAATGAGTATAGTCTCCAACCACATTACTGCACACCACTCAGATGGTATTTGTTACATTCCAGATTGTTTCCATGGTGAGATTGCATTGTGAACTGCTAAATAAAGGCACAGTGAAGTTCTCAGAAAAGAAACAAATGTTTTCTATTATAAGTGTAGATAAAGCATGAAAAAGTGTTGTAACTGTAGCAAAGGAACTGGGCGATAGAAAAAGACATTCCTTAGTAGACTGTTATGAGTTAATCATCATATCTCTAAAAGTACATTCTGAAATGCATAATTGCAAGTTCTGTTACATTTTATAATGTATACAGCTTACTAACCCATGTCAGCAGTATAAGAACTCTAAGTCCAGTACTCTCATTTTCCAAGTAAACATCCCATTTTACCACCAAGAATTCCAACATTAAACATGTCCTTATATCTAAAACGTAAATAATTAATATCTCTGATGTCACTGCCTTGTATGTATTCCATGGCCTTACACACAAACCTTTTCTTGTCATAATCCATGTACTGTGGATTTGTGACAGTATTCTTACAGGCTATAAACACAGTGTCTCTGAAAACAATATGAATTCCTTTCTAAAGATCAAGCCACTTCTGAAACAATAAGGCTTCTTGAACGTTCTGAAAACGAAAATAAATGTGGGATCCATTTTACGGTTAACTATCACACCAAATCTATTCAGTTTTTGGATGTAATCGATACAGCAAGACAAGATGGTACTTCATATTTTCCAAAGTTTGATTTGTAGCAGGAAAATGATTGTCTGTGGGACCTGGGTATTCAAGCTCCTATGCAGAGGAGGAAAAATGTCCACGAATAAAATACCCTAGGGTAGCCAAGAACAAATGGATGACCAGGTAGGCTGCCTTAATAAAGGTATGGTGGGATGTCGGTGAAGAAGCTGGGCTACCGGTAAAGCCTTGAGAAAGGCTGTGTGTACCTGAGCGCTTGTGGTTGAAGGCTGAGTAAAGCCTTTAGAAAGGCTTTGTATACAGGACGTAGTTCCTTCTGGTCAGGTCGCCTGGTGAAAGGAACTGCTAGTGTGGCAGCTAGAAATCAAAGATGAAACACACAGAAAAAACAGGCAAACAATGTAAATGTAGCTCGGCTAAGGAGCTCTGCTCGCCGTGGTGGCAAAAAATAAACGTAGTCGAAGTTCAAATTCTAGAAGGTCTTACTTTTTATGTTTAATTAACAGCCCTCATTAAGTCCCATATCTTAATACATTAGTTGCTATTGATATCCATTATTTAAGAATTTTTCACTATTTTGTTTCTCTTTTTAGTTTCTCTATCTTATTTTTTGGATATCTAGCCTGGTTCTTATTTTTTGGTTTTCTAGCCTGTTTCTTATTTTACATACATGTTATTTTACATACATGTTGTCGCTATTTCTGTAGTACGCTCGGCTTTGCTTATTATGCTCTTTTAGGTCGTCCATCATCCTGATGAAGATTTCGAAAAGTGTAGTCTAACAATGTATTTTACCAGCAAGGGTTGATTTTTTTTTCCAGCAAGACTATTTTTAGTTAACTACATTTTTTTTAGCTAATTTTAGCTAATATCCAAACTTCACGATTGTAGGTTTAGAGTGATTCTACTAACCACGTATGAGCTGGCTCAGGGTATCTAACCTATCAGATTGTAAGGTGTGATGTCAAGTTGTTGATTGGCTCCCACTGACACACCCCCAAGTACTCTTATAAAAGGAAATCCTCAGGATCACTCTTTCCATTAAGGAACTACTCTTCGATGGTGATTGTACTTCTGGTACTTTTTACTTCAATAAAGTACAACCTTCTAGAATCTGAACTTCGACTACGTTGATTTTTTGCCACCACGGCGAGCAGAGCTGTGGTGGTGCTGCGGTAGCATTGTCGCCTCACAGTAATACGCTGTCCGGTTCGATTCTCAGCTAGAGCGTCTTCTGCATGGAGATATGCATGAATGGGTGTACCTTTGTTGAAGGTTGTGCGTCAGAGTGGGTAACTTGGCACATAAAAATCAACTACCAATCATTAGTGGACCGGAGTTCCGCTGTGGCGACCCCAAACTAGGAAAAGCCAAAAGACACAACAACAACAACGGTGAGCAGAGCTCCTTAACCAAGCCACATTTACGTTGTTTGCCTGTTTTTTCTGTGTGTTTTATCTTTGATTTCTAGCTGCCACACTAGCGGTTCCTCTCACCAGGCGACCTGACCAGCCGGAACAATGACCTGTATATGAAGCCTTTCTAAATGCTTTACTCAGCCTTCAACCACAAGCGCTCGGGTACACACAGCCTTTCTCAAGGCTTTACTGGTAGCCCAGCATCTTCACCAACATCCCACTGTACCTTTATTAAGGCAGCCTACCTGGTCATCCATTTGTTCTTGTCTTCCCTAGGGTATTAAAGTTTGATTTATAGGAAATATCCTAAATTTAATACACTATTACATGCCACTAGCTGTCACCCTAATATGATTAGTAATATCCCTAAATCCCAATTTTTTGAGGCTGAAGAGGATTTGTTTGTCTTCTTCAGACTTAATGGTACATGAACAGGATTTAGTCTGGAGATCTTCTGAGAGGGGCTATCCTATTAATGTCATTCATCAAGCTTGCAAGTTTACTGAGGAGGTTTCTAGAGCTTCTTTGTTAAAATATTTGGTTAAGAACAAGTTGGTTAACAACCTTTATGGTTTATTACTAGCTTTGGGGATAACACTACATTCTTTAGGGATTTGATATTTAAACATTGGGATATTTTGCTGATGGATGATAAACTTAAGGACATTGTACCTCCTAAATGTGTTTTCCTAGAGAAAAGGAAAAACTGTGGCAGGTTGGTTTAACCATTACAAAATAATTTATCACAGGAGTGAAGATAAATATCAGACTAAGATAGACAGGCATAAGTTAGTGGGCTGTTTCCATTGTAATTTTTCTAAATTTAACAAACGTAAACACTTTAGTTCAAGGAATAGCTCTAAAGTATTTGATATTTTGAAATATGGGAATTGTAACACAGACTGGGTGGTGTACTTAGCAATGTGTTCTTGCTCAGCATTCTGTGTGAGGCAAACTTCACATCCTTTGAAGTTAAGAATGTCTGAACACCTTTGTGAGATAAGGTGTGCTAGAGTTACTAATGCTTTATACAAACATACTTTAAAACATGCCTCTGCACGTTGCTTGTTCATTATTATTGATAGGGGGATTTCAAAACTAATAGTAAAGTTGGATGGCATTCACTGTTAAATCAAAAAGAACAAATATGGTTTATTAAATCAGGGGCATTGTTTGCACCAGGGCTTAATGAGCAGTTGTGATAATTGACTATGGCCATAATTGGCTCATAGAATTGTATTTAAATTCAGTAAATGATGAAATGTTTTATGCACTGATGAAGGCTATATAGCCGAAACCGGTATGCTGTTTGTTATTCCTATATGTAAGTGGTCCATTATGTTTTGACTTCATATTAAAGTCTGGTTGGAAGCTGACTTTGAGTGCTAGCTGTTTTGTATATTTGGATTTCTTGAACATTCTGTATATAATTCTACAAGCTATGCTCAACAGTAATACTGCAAAATGCTGGTTGTTTCTCACCAGTCATATCACTTGTTCTTGGTGGAATCAGAAGAATACGAAAACTGAGATAGAAGGGAAAACAGTGGAACAGATTAACAGCTTCAAGTATCTGGGAGGGGTGGTTGAAGAGAAGGGAAGTATGAATATGGAGGTTAAAGCTAGAATCAGAGGGGCACTGCAGTCAACTGGCACATTATTGGGGTAGAATATAACATGAGAATGCCAAAGAAGCTGAAAAGGAAAGTACACAAAACAGTGGTACATCCAGTACTTCTATATGGTAGAGAAACCTGAGCAGTGAGGACAGATCAGTTGAGGAAGTGAGAGGTGTTAGGGATGAAGTGCCTGAGGCAGGTAATATGATGCACAATGTGGGACAGATGAAATTATGACATCCGAGCAGAAGCCAAAGTAACTCCAATTGCATATATGGTCAAAGAGAGCAGATTACAATGGTTTGAGCAAATCTATAAGAAAGCAGAAGACAATTTGATGAAGAAGATTTTGGGAGAGATAGGAAGAAGGCAAGGGGAAATGATGGCAAACAGTGTAGTGATGGATGAACTGCCTTATAGTAGATCTGCAACAGTTAAACATGACAGTCAAAGACAGCAGGACAGCGGTACTTCATCAACAGAGGCAGTGATAATTGATGAGACACAGCAACTTAGTGTATAAAAAATGGTAAAAAGGGGTTGATGATGATGATGATGAAGTCCAGAAAGCAAACAAATTGATTTAATATTATTTTGTCTGAACTAATTGCATTCATACTCTAATAGAGATGGAAGTTATGGCTGCTATTCAGACATTACAGAAGGTACACAAAACTAGCCACAAATTTATAAATAAGCATGCACATACTAGTGATCGATACAGTAACATTTTCCTCTAATTTTAATTTTAGAGGCTGGAGAGCAAATTATGTAATATGTGTACTAATCTGCAGTTACAGCAAAAATAAACTATTCCATATAGCTATATATAATGGTAATAATATGTATATTCATTTTAATAATGCAGTACTAGTATGATCTACATAATAAACTATTTATTTATGTTAGTGTTCAGTAATTCAGCAACAATTATAGCACGGACTCATTGTTTACTGATGACGTCACTAATAACATCTGCTCTCTTGCTAGAGGATACATTTCTTCACTTCCTTGACAGAATGAATGTTGAGCTGCACAAGGAAAAAAATACATTCATGTTAATTCAATTTGTGATTGCCATAACAACTTTTCTTATTACCTTACATCCCTCTTCCTCTCCATAGTCTCTTCTGGCACTCTGGATAGTATCTCTCGAACATTCTTTTGCTCAGACCTGTGGCTTCTATCAACTCATCTGCTGAGTCTGCCTCCATACAGTTGTTTTCCATCTGGGTCTCTAAGACATTTTCACTGAAGTCTTCTGAACTTGGAGAATTAAACTAGCCTTTCATCACTCTTACACTATTTCATTATTGCACCATATTTCTGGGGTATGTAATAAGTCATCCACTATGGGTGGATATAGCTAAGGTCATCTATCCATCCTTTTTGTGGCATGGCCTTGGTCATCCATTATGGTTAAGAGAAGGTCTTAGCCAACCATTCTTCTTGAGTTATGCCACTGGTCATTCATCCTTCTGGGTCATAGCCTTGTTCATCAGTCCTTGTGAGTGTATGATTTTGTTCAGCCTTCTTGAACTTCACTTCTGGTCATTCATACTTTTCATAGTATGGCCTTGTCATCCTTCATGATTAAAGTATGGCCTTAGTCATCCGTCCTTCTTAAGATACATTGCTGATCAGCTGTATTTCTTGAGGCATACCATTTTTCATCCATCATGGGTAAGATGTAACCTTTTTAATCTGGCCTTCTTGGTATATGGCAATACTCCTTGGCATTTGAAAACATAACTGCCTTACAATAGATAGTACACCTTCAAATAGTCAAGCAGTTCAAATGGATCTTATGCGCATTCTTTATAGGTTCGTAGGTTTATAGGTAAATACTAGGCTAATGACCTCCAGGCCTTTATATGCCTGCCTTGCAACACAATCCAATTGTGTCCCCTTGTAACACCGGTATCTATTTGGAGGGGTATGTTAGTTCAGAGGTTGCTAAAGGTTTGGAGGGTATGTTAGTTAGGCAATATTTGCTGTCGCCCTCTGTCTATCACAGATATGGGGGCCAGACCATGGTGAATTTTCAATTTACTATCCAATGATCAAGGATACATTTAAATAGGGTTAGGAATGAACTCTACTTCACATGGATGGGTAGCCTATTCCAGAGCATGGGGATTCTTTGTGCCACATATCTGTCTCACCAATGTGTTCTATTTATGTCTCAAACAAAGTTTAAGTCCTACTATTTCAGGTGTTATTCATTTTGCAGATATGTATAGGACAATGTGTTAATACCTTGGGTTTTCTTGGTGAAGAACTTCTGTGGGCATTCCAATTGCTGCATGTTCCTGATCAGGTACATGCCAAAGTGGGCATTGTAATCAATGATGGATCTGATAAGGGCTGAGTAAAGCTGTACTAAAACTTCCTTGGGCCTGGATGCTATACCCTTACTTATAAGTTGGGCGATATAGAATGATTTTCTTACTACCTTGGCAATATGTTGGTCAAAGGCCAGATTGCTGTCTATATACATGTTCCCAGATCCCTAACTAATGGGTCAACTCTTACAGGTATCTTATTGATGGAATAATTAACCTGGGTGGACTTTTTCAACAAAAGGTACTATAATGTACTTCTTGGCATTGAGTTTTAATCCATAGTATTGGCACCCATCATTTGTCTGTGCTAAATGCTCTTGCAGGATGTTAATTTCTTGGGGAAATCTGTGATAGCTCCCAATTTGCAATGGTCTACAAATTTGGAGAGACAGATGCCCTTGGCATTAGCCTTGACCTGCAAGAAGTAGATGCCAAACAGGAGTGGGCCAAGTACTGAGCTCTGAGGTACTCCACTGGTGACTGGTCTCTTTGGCGAGGTGGTCTCACCCATCCTGACTACTTGGGTCCTATCTGTGGTCCAGTTGGTAATCCAATGAGTTATATGGAGATATATGCCTAGTTTGGTGAGTTTATAAACAATACTTGAGTGAGGTAGTGTATCAAACACCTTAGCCAGGTCTAGGTAAGTGGTTTGCACTGTTTTCCCCTCATATATTGTCCTGATGACCCTCTCAAAGAGTCTACCAAGTTAAGTAAGCATTACCTTCCTTTGACAAAATGAAACTAGGATGGGGTCCATTGGTGTCTATAGGTTGCCAATGTCTTTGTTTATCATTTCCATGATAATTTGTTTCATGCCTTTGCATAGTAGACTGCTCAAACTAATGGGTTGGTAGTTTCTGGAGTCAGTTGATTGTCCATCCTTGTAAAAGGGGATAACCACTGCGGTCCTTCATTCATCGGGTATGTAACCTGTTTTGAGCCTGTAGTTAAAAAGCGACTCAAGTGGTCCTGATAGGTCATGTTTCAAGCTATTTAGGAGGCAATCTGGGATATGGTCTAGGCCCATTAAGGCTATGTTTTTGACCTTAGCAAGTGCCAGCATGACATGTTCCCTGATAATAGTTGGGGGGGTTATGCTACTAGGAATTTCATGTGGAGAAGAAGGGGGGAGAGTGGGGGGTGAAGTTAGTGCTAACTCTGTCAGCCAGCAGATTAGCTATGTCACTCTGCTTTTTTTAATTTCTCCAGATCTTTTGGGTTTCTAATACTATGAGAGGAATGGACCCCATGCCAAAGTCAAAGTACGATTAAAGTAAAAGAAATTAGTATTGTTTCAGTCTTTGATGTTAGCCAGAAGTGCTCTTTGCAGCACCCGCAGTGTGACCTGTAATAATTCCTTCTGCAATGTGTATGGAGTTACATGTATCGGTAGCATATCTAAGTATGATTTTAAATTCTTTTTTATAAGACCCATTGCTCCTACCACTACTGGAACTGTCTAGGTATCTTTCTTCAACATTGCCCTCATTTCTGCCTGCAAACCCTGATATTTTATGACTTTGTGTCTCTCTGTACGCAAGACACTGAAGTCACTGGGTGTATCAATTTTAATGATCAATTCTACTCATCTTCTTTTTGTGGACTACTATGTATGGTTTTCTCACATCTATTTTTTGAAATGTTTGTAATTGATGATACATGTGATATAAACTTCATTGTTTTCTATGGTGCTTTGTGGCTCATGTTTCCAGTGTTTTTCAACTACTTTAATATTATAATGTTTGCACAAACCCCAATGCAACAGTCTTGCCAAATTATTATGCCTTTCAGTATAGAGTCCTTCTGCCATTAGTTTATCACAACCAGCAACAAGTTGTCCAACTGTTTCCAATTCTGTTTTACAAAACCTAAATTTTTCTGTTTCTTCCAAATGTTCAATGGACTTTGTAAACCAACATGTATGTAGTCCACTAACTTGTGCCACCAATATTAACCTTTCATCCTTTGGTTTGAATTCACTTCTCCTTAACCATTCCTGTGTGTGATCCTGATCAACATGAGGCTGTTCCAAGAGTTTTCTATACTTGCAACTATATTTATGCATTTTCCACATTAATTGACTTCTCATAGGATCCTTCACCTTATAATCTTTCTTTTGTTCTTTGACACATTCAGTTGCTACCTGATTTTTATCTACTTATGGTTTGACTTCCATTCTCACTTGATGCTAATATGCTTCTGCTAAACTAAGCAGGGAAGTCATCTTAAACTTGTTCTCATGTTTCAAAACATTCAATACATTTGGGTCTTGTGAGGTCAGCAGATATGCATGCAGTCCCACTATTGCAGATCTATACATGTAGTCAGTATCGAGGAGGCCCATACCTCATTCAGAACGGGAAATATATAGTCTTGGTGTATGACTGATTTTTAGAAATCATATGATGAGCATGAAGCATACCTCTTGCTTTCCTGTCCAACCTATCTAGCAGCTTTTGGGGCCAGTCAGTCACTTCAAAACTATACGTTAGGACAGTAAAAATAAATTAGTCTTCTAAAATATTATTTCTGAAGTTTTATTCACATTTGTTCATGTTTTATTGTTGATTCATCATCAGTTCCCAAATATTTATATACTCCCTCTTGCTCAAGTTCTTTTATATCACATTCCTCTCCCAAACTGATGTTTTCTTGGTGCTGCAGATTTCCTGCTTTAAAGGTTGGTTTTGCACATTTATCAAGACCAAATGACATTCTTATACCATCTGAAAAGTTTTGACCACTTGCAAGTGTGCTGTACTATACTATGCAGTTTTAAATCATCTACAAAAAGACGATGAGAAGTCTTTACACTTTGTTTTCTGGGAGCCAAATTGTAGCCATGACCTAATCTTTTAAGCAAACATCTTAACGGGTTAAGGGCAGGACAAAAGAGCAGCAGTGACAGAGTCACCCTGAAATATTCTCCTTTGAACTTTTATCCCTGGAACAATAATTTGTCCTTTATCTTGGTTTAACTGCAAAGTGGTTTGCCACTATTTCATGGTCTCTATAATGTAATTGATCAGTGTTGTGTGCATCTTATATTTGTTTTTGCAGTTTGTTTTCGGCTTACTTGTGTTTAGTACAGCAGCCTCTATGCAGCTATTTACATGGCTGTACAGGGTTTCTATGAACAATTCTGCATGGGTTGCTTTGAACTCAGGGTTTGAGGGGCACTGAATTGTAACAAATTGTCGCTTAATAGGATGTAGTTTGCTTTAGAATAGTTCCTAACTGTTAAAGGTTTTGCTGGGTTTCCATGTTAATTTTTATTTTGTAGGGACAGCTTTGTGGTTTGAGTTCACCAGTGAGGATGTGACACTTTGTAGGGGGTCAGTGCTTTCCCATATTGGGTGACTACTGGGTACAGTATATTTGAACCTCTAGCTGGAATGTACACTATTTGGTCAAGGGTATTTGTATAAATAAAGTCAAGAAAACATTGTGCCTGCAAGCTGGAGGCAGTGTATGTTTCCCAGTCTATAGAGGTACAGCCAAAGTCTCCCATGAATAGGATATTTGGCTGGATAGTGAGTACCTCCATCAGGTCTAGGTATGAGTTATGTGATTCTTGGGTCATAGATGGTTACCTATAGCTTGCCAAGATATGATAAGGGAATTTATCTGTACTGAATTACATGTGCATGAACACCAGGACATAATCCTGTTTATCCACTCTTTTTTACTTTCTCCAAGTCTTTTGATTTTCTCATACCATGATGGGAATGGACAGCCTTCCTAAGTCAAAGTACGATTAAAGTTCATGAAATTAGTATTGTTTCAATCTTTGATGTCAGGCAAAAGTGTTCATCACAGCACCCACATTGCGCCCAGTATGGGGTTACATGTACTAGTAACATATGTAACTATGATTGTAGATTTTTTTAAGACCCATTGCTCTTACTGCTATTGGAACTGTCTGGGCATATCTCTTCCACATTGCTCTCATTTCTGTCTGTAGATCCTGATATTTTATAACTTTGTGTCTCTCTGCATGCAGGACACTGTAGTCACTGGGTATGGCGATTTCAATGATCAATGCTACTTTTGTCTTCCTTTCATGGACCACTATATCCAGTTTACAAGCATCTATCTTTTGAACTTTTGGTAATGGATGAGCCCATATGATGTAAACTTCATCATTATCTGTGATGCTTTGTAGTTCATGTTTCCAGTGTTTTTCAGCCACTTCAGTACCATAATGTTTGTACAATCCCCAGTGCAAAAATCTTGCCACATTATGTCACAACCAGCAATGAGGTGTGGAACTGTTTCTAATTCAGTTTTACAAAACCTACATTTGTCTGTTTCTCCCACATGTTCCATGGACTTTGTAAAACAATGTGTATGCAGCCCACTGTCTTGGACCACCAATATTAACCTTTCATCTCTTGGTTTCAATTTGCCTATCCTTAACCATTCCTGCATTTATTTCTGATTAACATGAAGTTCTTCCAGAAGTTTTCTATAATTGCAACTATATTTATGTATTTTCCACATTTTTTGCCTTCTCATCTGGTCCTTCACCTTATATTCTTTCTTTTGTTTTTTTGACATACTCAGTTGTTGTCCTTCTAGTTTGATTTCCATTCCTGCTTGATTCTGATATGCTTCTGTTAGATTAAGCAGAGAAGTCATCTTAGATTTATTCTCCTCATGTTTCAAAACTTTCACTAAGTTTGGGTCTTGTGAGGTCAGCAGATATGTGTGGAGTTCCACGATTGCAGATCTATATATATAATCAATTTCAAGGAGGTCCATTCGTCCATCGGAACGGGGAATATATAATCTTGGTATGCACTGATTTTTATAAATCATTTGGTGAGCATGAAGCATCCTTCTTGTTTTCCTATCTAGTCCATCCAACACGTTTTGGGGTCAGTCTTTCACTCTAAAACTGTGAGTAATGACAGGAAGAGCAAATTGGTTTATAGCTTGGATTTTGTTCGTAGATGTCAATGCTGTTTTCAGGATTAATTTAAGTCTTCTGAAGTATTCCTTACTAAGTTTTATTCGCATTTGTTCATGTTTTATTGTTCATCCTTCATCAATTCCCAAATTTTTATACACTCCTTCTTGCTCAAGTTCTTTTATATCACATTCTTGTCCCAAACGGATGTTTTCCTGGTGCTGCAGTTTTCCTGCTTTAAAGGTTGCTTTTGCACATTTATCAAGACCAAATGATATTCTTATATCATCTGAAAAAGTTTTGACAACTTGCAGTTGTGCTTTCAGTTCCTCATATGATGAGCTATACAGTTTTAAATCATCTGCAAAGAGAAGGTGAGAAGTCTTTTTGTTTTCTACGAGTCAGATTATAGCCATGGCCTAAGCTTTTGAGTAAACAGCTTAATGGATTGAGGGCAAGGTAGAATAGTAATGGTGACAGTGAGTCACCCTGGAATATCCCCCTTTGAATTTTTATTCCTGGGATCCACCATAGAGGTATTCTTGTTGTTAATGTAGATCAAGACTCCTCCACCTTTAGTCCCTGCCTATGTGGGTTATGGTCTAAGTGTGTGAAAGGCACTGAAGGCTTGTGCTGCTGGAGTACTTTCTGTGGCTTTAAACCATATCTCATAATGGCACAGATGTCTATATTCTCCAGCATGAAGCGATCCTGTAGGGCATGGAGTTTCTTGTTAAGGTTCCTAATATTGAGCAGTAACGCCTTTAGGTTCCTTTGAGTTTTATTTGCTATGTTGGTAGTTTTGTCAATGTTGCACTGCCTTAAAAAAGGCTTTAAGTGGGTAGATAAAGTTTAATCCAATATCCAGAAGCCCAGGGGGGACAGGTCAGACCATCCTTGGCAAAACAATGTGGTCTGTTAACCATGTTCTCCCATGTTGACAAATGTTGAAGCTCCCTGGAATGACACCAGAAACTATGACAATTGTTAACTCATTCACTCTAATGGAGTTCAGGAAGTATGCACTGTAACTTCCAATGGGTGGAGCCTAAGCCTTTTGACAGAATCAAATTATGTCCTCATATTTCAAACAAATGTTCATATCCCTGGAACCATAGGGGTTATGAAAGAAGTAGAAATGGCAAACTCTTCAGCACAGACTATTTTTATAGTGGCAGTATTCTTTAGGTTCTAAATTGTAAACAGAATTTTATAAGTTACACTAAACACAGTAACAAATACAATTGTTACAGTTGTAATATTTTGTAAATGACTAATAATATCTCAGCAACCACTAAAGTTCCACACATACTGTTAGCAGCATTTTATTCATCTAGCTGAGAGCTTTCATATGAGGCTAAGGAGCTCTGTCTGTGTTACTTGGTTGTTGAGATATTTAGAAACATTTGAAAATTATATCTATATAAATTAATATCATAAAAACAATAGTTAGTATATATTTACCTGCACTAGACAGAGGTCAAATATTAATGCAGTTGAGTTTGCCATTCTGTAAGGTTTAAGATGGTTTTGTAATTATTGATGCAAATATGAACAAGCAATATTTGACGCCTAGAGGTATCAGTAGGAGTTAAATGCAGATGCACTTGGAGGCATCACTCAGATGTAATTTTATTTATTTATTATTTATTTATTTTACATTTGTTTACCTGGAAAGTCCGACTGGGCAGAGCCCATTTTCAGCAGAGGCCCGGGAAGGAAAGCTTCGCAAAAAGTGACAGCACATACACCATTAGCAACAGTAAATACAGGATGACAAACAATATATACAACATAAGTTACAGTGGATACAGCAAGTCTAGCACTGGATACAACATCAGATATGGAACTTAATATAGTGATATTTTTAACATAGAACCTATGAGTATTAATTTACATCTGTAATGGGAAAACAATTCTAGATGTATCACACATTTAATAATCAAAAGAAAAAAAGAAAAATCATAATACAAATAAGAACATTGTCCAAGAGACAGGCTGAATAATTAATGGAGAGTGTACTTATAACAGGAGATCAGCCAGGGGTGTTACATGAGCAGAGCCAAGTGTCAGATCATTTCTGAGTAGTTTTTTAAACTGGTGTGTGTTGTTAGTGATTCTAATATTATGAGGGAGGGAGTTCCAGGTTTTTGAGATACAGGAAGAGTATAAGGCATCTCCTGCAGTGTTGTTAGTTTTAGAGACTTCTACTAAATATTCATTTGATAATCGTAGTGTTTGACTGTTAGAGTAAGGATGTAGTAAGCTTTGGAGAGCTGGAGTTTTTCAGGGTTATAGAGTAATTTGTGGGCCATGATTAACTGGTTGCATGCAAGAAGCTAAGATAGTTCAAGCCAGGAGAGTTTTTTGAGGGCTAGACAGTGATGTGACCTGTGTAATGATCCAGTAACAAATTTAGCTGTTTTGTTATAGCATGTATTCAATTTATCTAAATCTGTTTTTTAAGCTTGGGTGAAGCATGTAATAGAGTTGCTAGTAGGTGGGTTCTGGCTATGGCAGCTCTTGAGGAGTCTGCTAAAAACTTTTGGTTTATGTAAAGGGTGCCCATTTTTGTGGACTTTTTTAATTGTCTGTAATATATGCAAGTCAAATCTTAGTTTATCATCTACGGTGGCTCTTTGTAGTTTGATGGATGGTTCAGGTGTAATTATGGTGTTGTTATTAGCTGTGATGTGGATCTGTGGGGGGATCTAGTGGTCTGGTAGGTTGAAAGATCACAAGTTTCGTTTTTGGGGGTTAAAAATAAGTTAGGAGTTAGCCAGCCATGTTTCAATTTCTGTAAAGGCCTGTTGTGTTTTGTCCTGAAGTTGTTGCATGGTAGGGGCTGCACATATTAATGTTGAATCATCTGTATTTTGGATTATGGTGGCAAGTGAGGTGGCTGAGTTGAGGTTATTAGTGAAAATACTGAAGAGAAGAGGGCCAAGTATGGATCCTTGTTGGGACACCAAGGGTAATAGGGAGAAGTGTGTAGAGGTCATATTGCCACTTAACTGCCTGGTGACGACCTGTTAAGTAACTATGGAACCATGAGACACATGAAGGGTGTATCTTTAGGTCTGAGAGAGCAGTTAGAAGTTTGTTGTGTGAGACTGTGTCAAAGGGTTTAGACATATCCAAGAAAACTGATTCCTGTATTGGTTTGTGGTGTTGATAAAGGTATGTAGAGCAGTGGTTGTACTATGAGATGGTCTAAATCCATGTTGGGAGATGGCAAGTAAGTTATTGGATGTGAGATATCTCATAAGTTGGGAATGTATACATTTCTCCAGTAGTTTTGAAAGTGGGGATAGAATAGCTATGGGGTGATAATGAGTTATGAGTTATGGGTTATGAGTAATGAGTTAAAGTCAATCATTTTTTTGTTCATACTGTGAAATCATCCTTGGTGAAGGTGGAATGCTGCTCAGTGAAAGGCACATATCTGTCTGAGACACATACTCAGAGACATACATAGTGCCTCTCTTCATATACTCCATTGAGGTACATGTCAGATCACTCACACCATCGTGGACTATGATAGAATCATAGTGCTACCTGTGGTGCAGTGACTTGAGTGCATGCGTAACCTGGTGGATCTTGGCTCCAGATAAGCAACTAACTGTTATCTTCTCCTTGTCTATTCTGGTGAGTGGGACATCTGCATGTTGTACAATGGAGTCCTCTATGACAAAAGTCATGGGTAAAGTGTTTGCTTGCCTTATGGGATTCATTCATGGAGGTCCACTGGGTGTAAACATATGTGTGGTGCTTGGTGTTGCTTTTCGTGTGTGCTTTAGAGATTGCTGAGGATAGATGTTGCCTTTTGTAGGCTTAGGAGGTCTTTGAAGTTTGGGAAGATTGCTTCTTAGTGTCTCAGCATAAGATGATATATGTGTGTATGATGGAAATTATGTGTGGTAAATGTAGTGTATGTGTTCTTGACAACCTCCAAAGAAATTGTGTATGTACATTTCTCACACACTGTGTTAGTTACTTTAAGGATTAAAAGGTGGGCTGCGAAGATTAGGCAATTGGTCTCAGGATGCCTTTATCTACCAAGCTGGCTAGAGAGACATTTGGAAATTGCATATCAATGTTGTCTGGACCTGCATTAGAGTAGATTGTTATGGTTTGAGGACTGAGTTATACAAAGGTCTACTAAGATGATCTTTAGGTTTAGAGACTAGAGTTAGATAGTGCTAAAATATGGTATTATTGCTGTTATACACACAAGTCAGCTGCTCTAAGCTTAACTCCATGCAATGCCTCACTAAGTTGGAGGTTACAGTGCTAATAATAGTTATACAGGTAAATTTTATTGTCCAAGTATTTGCATCTGCACAGGGCACTGCCAACCACCTCTGCACATTGAGCAGCTCCTTGCAAATGCCATAGGTGTGAGTGTGCATAGAAGTGTGTGATATGAAAGAACAGCCACTCCAGGGCTAGCCACTGGGTGGTGTGAACCTTGGCTCTAGATAATTGTCACTGCAGAAGTGACATCCCAACCCCATGTACAAAAAAGGGGAAAAGGTGTTGCGGATGGATGGATGGATAGCTAGATGAATGAACAGTCACAAAAAGAAAATACAATTACTTTCCTTTCTTATTTCTTGTTCTTAAAACTCCAGCAGAGAGCCAAATAGCTTGTTTGCAAATATTGCCAAAATCTTATTGAAAAACAAAGCCAGGCTACACAGATATGTATTAAATACCATTCAGAGAAGCAAAACAGCCAGTGACAAAGAAGTTAATTCTGAAGCCCAAGTGTTAAAAGTTTTTTTTCCCCCAAGCTGTATATCAAGATCTGGCCCAGATACACACAATCTTATGCAGCCCCAAAACGTCAGACCTACAAATTTCTCAAAACAGGAAATCAAAGCAGTAACTGCATTGCAAAAACAGAGCTGATAATATAGAAGATGGATCTAAATTGCAAAAAAATAAGTGCAGACACAAAGAAAGAAAAGAAAATTACTTCCTTTGTTTATTTTATGTTTTTAAAACTGCATCATGGAGCCAAATGCTTGCTTGCAAATGTTATCAAAACCTTATTGAAAGACTAGACCACACTACATAGTTGCCTCTGATGGCCTTGAGTGTGTTGCAGGTTTTGTTAAATATGCAAATTATTTTTATTAATCAATGTTTGTGATTGGTTCTACGTATTTTGATTAGGGTACAAATGGATTGGCTGTCTTTGTATTATTGTTCTAAATAAGTCTGATATTTTAGCAGATGAAAGCACTTAACCTATTTGTATTTATTGTTTTTAATATTAAAGTTTTGTTTCCTCTCCTACCCAGTGCAGGTTGCCTTTTAATTTTGGATTTGGTCTTTTGGCAGTGGCATTTCATGTCAGAAAGACGACTAGCCATATATACTTTAAGCAGGTACACTTAAAAGTTCTTGTCATTTTTTTTTTGAAAAGGTAATAGGGCTCACCTCCTAAACTGAGCTGGGCCATACATAATAACCCTGGTATAAATGTGTGTCTACCCATCCAGTTATCAAAGCTTTCCTAAAAGATAGCTAAAAAAGTACATTGCTTAATCTATTGTGGTAACTTAACTTCACTGGCTAGAAATATGTTGTATTAGAACCTATCCCTCTAGCAAGTCTTGTTTGTTTGTTTGTGTAGATATAGGTGCTTAACATAGGTGTTTGTAGAGCCATTAGTTTTGAGAAGAAGTAGGAGGCCAAATAGACCTGGGTTGCTCATGGCTCAAAAAGTGAGACTTAGGTCACCTCAAAGAAGCCAGTAGGCTACGAAGGATAAGGAAAGTCATGCTAATCTATTAGGATAGCTGAAGGATTGAAGACCTTTAATTTTCAGGTCTATATTATATCATTGAATGTTTAGGTTGTTAAACACCTAAACATCAACCCCTAAACGTCGAAAGCTACAAAGCGCGAACAGCCAATTACGCAAATTTTTTGACAGGGAAAAAAATTTCACTTGGCCATCATTGGGAATTTGCCCTTTCCCCTGATGTAGAGCAATCTTGGAGTTGGTATATTTAGTTGGGAGGTGAAGCCCCCCCCACTTGATTAGGGCTTGAAGGTATGTTTAGTTTTCCACCGGCCAAGCAAATTTTTACCATGTAAAAAAATTTGCGTAATTAGCCATTCGCAGTTTGTAGCTTTCGACATTTAGGGGTCGACGTTTAGGTGTTTGACAACCTAAACTTTCAATGATATAATATAGACCCTAATTTTCTTGTTTAGAAATCTTTGGGGTCTTTCATGTTGAGCAATATACTTGGATTTGTACATACCAAAGGGCCACTGTAGTTGATGATGGGTCTAATAACAGTAGAGTATGGCAGCAGAAGAGTACAGTAGTAGGATGACTTCTTTGGATCTGGAGAATATACAGGATATTCCTTCAAAATGAACTTAGCAAGATAGAAGGATTTTTTTACTATGGTGTAAAAATGGTAACTGAATGAAAAACAATGCCCGCAAAAGAACTCAGATCTCTTATTACAGTGTCTGTTTATAGATGAGTTTAAAACGTACGATTTGGAAAAAGCATTTTGCCAAACACTAGTATGATGTACTTTTTCGCATTCCACTTGAGAATGTTTTCAGTGCACCAGGTATATGCATATTTCACATCTTGCTGGAGCAATATAGTGCCCAGCTTTCAGTCAACAGTAAACTTGCTCAACCACAACTCTGTGATTCTGGCTTGGATGTCTGTAAAATGAATGTCAAAAAAGAAAGGGCCCAGCACTGATCCCTGTCATTCCACGCTAATTACAATTTTATATTCAAAGAGGTTATCAGCAGTTTTCAAATTGGGATCTGCCACTTTGCAATTCAGTGAACCATGTAGGGAGGGTACAGTACTTTTTCCAAATTTTCAGTAATACCAGCATGGGAGATAGTATGAAAAACCTTGGGGTTGAGATAAGCAGTATGCACTGAGTGAATACTCTCCACAACCTCTACAACCTTTTCGAAGATGTTTACTAGGCTCAGGATACAGGACCTGCACTTCACAAAATAGAAATGATTGTGGCCTAGGTCTGTTACATTTCCTATGTCTGCATAAATAATCTCAAGGCTGGTGAGGCAGATGAGCCTTTACTTACCTCAGTCTATACAGGGGATGGCCTTGTGTAGGAAGTTGCACTGGCTACTCTTCAGGCATCAGGCACAAACCCTGTGGATAGTCTGAGGCAAAATATTTTAAGTAGGGGGCCCAGTTGGTGCATATTTATCACTGATGAGAAAGCAGCCTGGGATGTTGTCCAATCCCATGAAAGTATTATTTTTCGGCCCTTGACAAGGATTCTAGGGCTGATATTCATAATCATTCTGCAGATGCCTTTTGGATATCCTTGCTGCCAGTGAATGAGCGTAGCTAAGCCATTATTCATAGAGACCATTTACATTAATGTGTAATGGCCATAAATAAATGTAAGCAAATTTACTCTACTGAGATGTAAATGAGAGATTATATAACCCATTGTATGCTAATGAAGCCTATTAGCGATTCAGAGTCAAATTGCAGTGCCATCCACACATTTGTTGTGAAAAAGGCAGCTGTGCTTATTGTATCTACTTTGCAATCCACAATCTTGCTTTTATCTTAGCTGTTTCCCTAGCTGACCCTGTAAAATATTGCAATGATCCACAAAAATATCTTATATGACCATCAGTCAAACAATATCTGCCATACTGTAAAAAAATAAGTAATACAACCCTCATAATTATATACCCATGCAGAGCCCAGCCGAGTAAAGTTTTGCTGAAGTAATGTTTGCACAATCATGAATACACAATCATGAATACATTCACAATGCTATAGATAGAATGGATAGAAGTTAAATGGTGTTCAAATTGTCAGGATATCAAATGAGATGAAGTAATGGCCAGAGAAATTGAAACAAAATTAAGAAAAGCTCTTAACTGGAAAATCCCAGGCCAGATGCAGTACCTAACTTCTGGCTAAACATATTAACAACATTTTTATATAAAGATTTAGCCCCAAGTAAGAACTACTTATATGTGCATCCTGAACAGACGTTAACCTGGTTAACAATAGGAAAAACAATACTATTCCTTAAGAGTGAACCTGCCAACTATTCATAGGTTCATAGGTTCATAGGTTGGTACTAGGCTATCGGCCCTAGGGCCTATACAAGCCTAGCCATAACAATTCCCTGGCTATTTCTTCCCACAGTATTTACTTCCCTGGACCCCTGTCTAACAGGGAAACTGACATGATTCTCTGGGGTGACTTTCCTATCTCCTATCCAATCATCAAGGTTCCTTTTGAAGAGGGCCAAAGAGGTGCATTGCTTGACATGTATGGGCAGTCTATTCCAGAATCTGGGGAGTCTCTGGCTCAGGAATCTATCCCTCCAGCATGTTTTGTTCAATGTGATGACAAGGTTTAGATCCCTGGAGCGTGTGTCTCTGAGGGATTAAGATTTCTTGAAGTGTAACATGTCCAACAGCTCTGGGTTTGACATGGCCTTGTGTGTTAAGTAGAGATTGCCTCTGAGTAGACGATATGCGAAAGAGTAAAGCTGGAGTTTTTTTAGATGTTCAGCATAGGACAACTGCTTTAGGCCTGTGATTATTTTAGTGAGGTATTTCTGCAGCCTTTCCAGTTGTTGCAGATGTCTTGAGAGGTACGTACCAAACGGGGCATTGTATTCTATAATGGGTCTAATGAGGGATGAGTACAGTGGGACAATGGCCTCCTTTTTTCTGAATACAAAGCCCTTAGTGATGAGGTGTGCCACATAGAAGGATTTCCTGGCTGTTATGGCGATGTGGTTATCGAAGGTGAGACCACTGTCTACCTGTGTCCCTAAGTCTCTTATCACACTTTCGGTGTTTAGTGTACTGCCACCTATGTAGTAATTCATGGGTACATGTTTTTTCCCCACAGGGAATAACTATACATTTCTTGGCATTGAGCTTGAGCCCATGACTCTGGCACCAAGCATCTGTTTCTGTAAGGCCCTTTTGCAGAATATCCACATCATTTGGGGATTCAATGATGGCTCCCAGTTTGCAGTCATCTTTGAACTTTGTTAGCCAGAGTCCATTAGTGTTGGTCTGTACTTCCGAGAAGTAGATGCCAAAGAAGAGCGGTCCCAGGACAGAACCCTGAGGTACTGCACTTGTCACTTGTTTGGAGCTGGATTTAGAGTCAGTTAGTTTTACAGTGTGGGTTCTGTCAGTAAGCCAGTTGGCAACCCATCGAGTGACGTAGGGATTATTGTCCAGCTTAGTATGTTTATCTATGATTCCAGAGCGGGGGATGGTGTCGAAGGCCTTGGCAAGGTCCAGATAGGCTGTGTGGACCACCTTACTTTTGTCCATGGCTCTGGAGACTGATTTGAAGAAGTCAATCAGGTTCAGGAGACAAGATCGGCCCTTCACAAACCCAAACTGCATGGGGTCCAGTGTTTGAAGGTTGCCAGTGTCTTTGTTTATAAGTTCCATGATAATACATTCCATGGCCTTGCAGATCAGGTTCATCAGACTGATGGGGCGGTAGCTCCCAGAATCCAAGGTGGATCCCCCCTTCTGGAGTGGGACAACTGTAGCTGTGTGCCACTCAGTGGGCACGAAGCCTGAAATGAGGCTATGATTAAACATGACACTTAGGTGAGGTGCCAGTTCATTTTGTAGTTCATGTAGTACATGAAAAACTATAGATCAATAACTTGCTTTCTGATGACATATAAACTATATACTGGAATAGATGCCGACAGAGTTTATAGTCATTTAGAAGAAAACTCAATCATGGCAATAGAACAAAGGGGTAATGAAAGAAGGACATATGTAACAAAGGATAATTTGTTGTTAAATAAATCATAATGGAGAATTCTAAAAAGGGAAAGAAACTAAGTATGGCATTGTTAGATTAGAAAAAGCATTTGACAGCATCCCACATTCATGGATAAAGGAGTGCTTACAGATATATAAGACATACCCTACACTGATCAATTATTTTACAGTGACTGTGAAACAGTGACAACCACTTAGTTGCTAAGCTGTGATAAAGGACAAATTATGATCCCAGAGATAAAAATTCAAATGGTGATATTCCAGGGCAACTCTTTGTCCCTTCTGCTCTTTTGTTTTGCCCTTAACCTATTAAGCTGTCTACTTAACATATTAGTTTATGGTTACAATTGGTTACAAAACAACGTGTACAGACTTCTCATATTCTTTTTTGTGAGTGATTTAAAACTGTATAATTCATCAGATGAGATTAAAGCACAACAGCAAGTGGTCAAAACTTTCTAAGATGACAAAAGAACATAATTTGCTCTTGATAAATGTGCAAAAACAACATTTAAAGCAGGAAAACTGCAGCACCAAGAAAATATCAGTCTGGGACAGGAATGTGATATAAAAGAACTTGAATAACAGGAAGTGTATAAATATTGGAATTGATGAAGGATCAACAATAAAACATGAACAATTGTGAACAAAATTCAATAAGGAATATTTTTAATTATTACTGAAAATAGCCCTAACATCTAGGAACAAAGTCCAAGCTATAAACCGTTTTACACTTCCTGTTCTAACCTCCAGTTTTGAGGTGACTGACTGGCCCCAAAAGGTATTGGATCAGTTGTACAGGAAAACAAGAAAAATGCTTCATGCTTATCAAATGATATGCAAAAATCAGTGTATACCAAGATTATATATTCATCATTCAGGAGGAGGTATGGACCGCCTTAAAACTGATTTTATATATAGAGCTGCAATCGTAGGAATGCACACTTATCTGCTGACATCACCTGATCCAAACATAGTGAAAGTTTTAAAACATGAGGAGAACAAGTATAAGATGACTTCTCTGCTACGTTTAGCAGAAGCATATCAGTGTCAAGCTGGAATGGAAATCAAAACAGAAGTAAATAAAAATCAGGCAGCAAATGAACGTGCCAAAAAACTAAAGAAAGGATATAAAGAGAAGGATCAGATGAGAAGGCAAGAAATGTGGAAAAAGCATAAATATAGCTGCAAGTACAGAAAACTCCTGGAACAACCTCATGTCAATCAGGATCTGATGCAAGAATGGTTAAGGAGAGGTGAATTTAAACAAAAAGATGAAGGGTTAATATTGGTGGCCCAGGATAGTGGACTACGTCCTTTGTTTACAAAGGTCATCGAACTTATGGGAGAAACAGATAAATGCAGGCTCTGTAAACCAGAACTGGAAACAGTCGCACATCTTGTTGCTGGGTGTGATACACTAGTAGGCAGAGGGCCTTATACAGACTGGCATAATAATGTGGCAAGACTGTTGCACTAGGGATGTGCAAACATTACAGTACTGAAATAGCTGAGAAGCATTGGAAACATGAGCCACAAAGCATTACACAGAATGTTGAAGTTTATATCACATGGAATCACCCATTAGCAACAGTTCCAAAAATAGATGCAAGAAAACCACATATAGTAGTCCATGAATAGAAGACAAAAGTAGCATTGATCACTGAAATTGCTACACCCAGTGATTACAGTGTCTTACATACACAGAGATGCAGTCTTAAAATGCAATTATTTGCAGGCAGAAATGAGGGAAATGTGGAAGAAGGATACCCAGACAATTCCAATAGTAGTAGGAGCAATGCATCTCATAAAAAATAATTTATGGCAAAACTCCTTATCTTCCCTCCCACCTGTCATCCTAGCGGTCCCCCAAGGATCCATTCTTAGACCTCTTCTTTTCAATATATTCCCCAACCAACTTCACAAAGCTACAGGCATGCCACTCTATTCCAGTACACAGATGACGCTACTCTAATCTGCTCTGCCCCATCACTCCTTCAACTCCAGGAATTGACACAAGAGTCCTTTACCGCTGTTGAAACCTGGTTAGCCAGCTCTCACCTAATACTTATCCCCAATAAAACACAGCTAATGATATTCTAATCCACTAGAGCCTTAGACCCCAAACCACCATTCACAATATTCTTAGCCAATAGCACCCCTATCACACTTGTCCAACACACTAAACTTCTAGGGGTTATGATAGATCACAACATGAAATTCAATATATACATTGCACAGACAATAAAGAAAGTCCATAAAAAACTCAGAACCCTATATAGATGCAAAAAGTACCTCACCATCGCAAGAACACACCTACTATCCACATCCCTCTATCCCTCCCCCATACTCATCAACCTAAACAAAGCAGACTTTAACAAACTAAACACATGCTACAATAAAATAGCTTGGTTTGCTACTGACTCACCCTTCAGGATACATCACTGCATAGCAAACTATCCTGGCTAGAATTACCCAACCTGCTCACATATAACCAGCTTACAATAGCCCACCAAATTCTGTATTATCCTGACAGAGTTCCTGCTCTTCAAGGTCTGCTTAATATCTACTCTAACAAATGCCTATTAAGATCCACCAATAAAGCACTGGCTGACATAGGCAAAAGCAACAATAGCTCTGGGGACTCCTTGTTTTCCATTTCTGTTGCAAAAGCAAGGAATACCATCCCTGTAGATATTAGGACCACTGAAAACAAAAATAATTTCAAAAAAACGCCTCCAGTCCAATTTACATAGCTCTTGCTTATGTCATTGTTCTGACCCTGGGTAGCTTCATTTAATTAGATCATATCATACCTTAACCTTCTATGAAAGTTTGCAACAACTCCTTTATATACTCTTAATCAATGTGTGTTTATTGTACTAGCCACTGATGAATGTAACCAAATGATTGAACAAAATGTCCTTTCAACTGTATTATTTATTGTAACACACTGGGCAGGATTCACGAAGGCTTGCACGGAGTCTAAGAGTAGTGTAAGACTCCATGCAGCCTTCGCGATCCAGGAACAGCCCTAAAGTCCGGGTAAGAGACCAGCTAAAATGTCTCTTACATGGAGTGGGCGTGGATATGCTAATCACCTCACTTGCAGCCGAATAGCATCCAAATGAGGTAGATTAGCGATCCAGGAAGCCCAAAGCAGCCCGTGTAAGAGCTGTTTTAGCTGCAGAAATGTACTCAGTTGACAACTGAGTATGTTTCTGCAAAAAACACAATGGAGCCATGTCAGCTCCAAATAAAGGGTGCATATGTGTCAGGCAGCATGCCAATGGCCAAATATGTGGCCATTGGCAAGGTACCCCGATGCAAATATTAAAAAATATATATATTTTTTTTGGCGATGTTTAAACCCAGCGCAGCCCCGCGCAAACGGGCTGCGCTGTATAAAACATAAAAATAAAGGCTATAAACCCACAAATGTGGGTTTTATGCAATACATGGGTTTACAATGCAGGGACCAGCAGACCAAAAACAACATGGCCACCGTTTAGTGGTTGCTAAGGGGGGAAGCTGAGTCTAAGACATGTAACTAAGCATTAGTAGGCAATCTGATGCAAATAAGTGTTAGGATACTGAATTCCACTGTTACATAGCAAATGAGCACATTCTGAGTAGTGTAAGAGTTACATAAGGGGGAGGAACAGGGTAGGAGATAGGTGACATCACAGGAGGGAATGGCAGAAAGAAATGCAGTTCATTGGAGGTCAGTGTTACATGACAGATGTCAGACACATATCATGGAAAGAGGAGTGCCACAACATAAGCATGGGAAAGTCAAGAAATGGAAGGTGTACACTGTTGCCTACACCAAAGTTTCTTGCTGGGCGTGCATGCGCACGTGTGCGCACTATGAAGCGCGAGTAGGACAGTGTGCGCGCGTGTAAGGCAGACTGAGCATGTGCGAGCGTGTTGGGAGATGTTTAACACTGTTTGCGCTGGTGTGCGCGCGTGTAGGGCAGACTGAGCATGTAGGAGCCTGTTGGCAGACCTGTAACACTGTTTGCGCGGGTGTGCACGCATTTTAACCCGAATAAGCAGATTCTGAACCATGTAAGCATGTGTGCGCACGTGTAAACCACTGTGAGCATGTTTCTGCTGGTATGCACGCTGCTCCCCCCTGAGGAAACAGAAAGGAAAAAGGAAGCAACAGAATTTGTAGGAAGCTAGCAGGGAATACTGCTGGAGCTAGCAGGTGAAAACAATTAGAAGCAGGCAATTACACAGGCAGAATAGTAGCCCAGCCCAGCACTTAAAACTCTGCAAACAGCAGTGCAGGATGTTTCTCTCAAGAGACACTGCAAGACAGGAGTAAGCTATTAGAAGTGAAAACTGAAAAAGCTGAACTCAGAGCAGAAATGTTAGGGGCTGCCATAGCTGTCATAATGAGACATAGGTGACTTGCTGAGGGTGGTGACAATGCAGATGGTGCCAGACAACCCACAGTGAAGAGACGGAAAAGAGTGTACAGGCCCAGGGTCACTTACCACGGGTTACATGAGCTGGAGATAGTAGAGCGCTATAGAGTGGACAGAGAGCTCCTGCAGCAAATAGTTGAGCTGTGCAGGCCACGCCTCACACACAGAACCAACAGAGGGGAACCCATCCCAGTGGAAACCAAGGTATGTGTTGGCCTAAGAATACTAGCAACAGGTACCTTCCAAAGACCAACTGGTGATATGATGGGGATATCACAGGCATCAGCCTCCAGGGTACTGCACCAGTTCCTGGATGCCATGTCAGCACATGTCGATGATCATGTATATTTCCCCAATGCCCGTGAGGTATTGGCCAGCAATATGCGTCTCTTCCAGCAAATAGCAGAATACCCTGAGGTAGTGGGTGCAATAGACGGCATGCACATACGCATCAAAGCACCAGCCGGTGAGTGGGGTAGGGCCTACATTAACAGCAAGGGCTTCCCCTCCATCAACTGCCAGGTCGTGTGTGATGCCCAGGGCATAATAATGAATGTGTGTGCTGGCTGCCCTGGGAGCTACCATGATTCCCACATCTGGCATTTGACGCAGCTGTACCAGACATTTGCCAATGGGGACATCCCACATGGACACCTAGTGGGGGATGCAGGTTATGCACTGGAGCCGTGGCTGATGACACCCATCAGAAACGCACACACACCTGAACAGGAACGCCATAATGAGGCACACGCGCAAACACGTAATGTAATGTAATAGAGCGTGTGTTTGGGCTGCTCAAGTCACGGTTCCGGTGTCTGGACACATCTGGTGGAGCCTTGCAGTACACACCAACTACATGTACCCAAATTGTCATGGTATGTGCTATGCTACATAATATGATCTTGCGAAAACAGCTGCAGCAGGACCAGCATAGGGCTGGGCCAAACAGCTCCCCACCATTGCCAAGGCCATCACAGGCAGAGCGTGACTCGGAGGAGGAACAAGCTGAGCCTGCCCCAGTAGGCAGAAGGAGGCGTGCCCAGTATGCCCTGGCCTTGGCAAAGAGGCAACACATAGCACAAACACTGGCTCAGTAGGAACCCTGGGAATGATACCCCCTCTGATTCACTCAAATAATAACAGGGATGCCTAAAATGACATGACCTGCTCACAAACATGTACAGGGAGTGTAATATGTGCATCCAACAGAGGCAGCCCTACAGCACCACCTGAGGCACGAATGCCATGTGTTAAGTAATGTAACACCATGTACTATATACACACCTGAGGACCATGACTAACATCCTACCCTCACCAAGCATCATGCCACAATATGACAATGAGATGATCAATTGCAATAATTGGCTGAAGTATTGCAGTTAGTCAAAGGGGATCCAATGTGTGCCAGCCTGGGATGACATGCTGAGCATGACATGATGCTCCACCTGCTAGGACTGGCATGCACCTATCAGTGCAGGCTGTATGGATACTGGCAAAGGCTGTTGTTACCCACAGCGTGCCCTGAATAGGTAAGGCTCAAAACATAAACCTACCTCCATAGGTATCAGAAGGGATAAGAACCCAGATGTAATGCTACCCAATGCCAGAAGTCTAAACAGCAAGATGCATGCAGTCTAAACTCACCTGGTATGGAGAATGTTGATATCTGTGCTGTAACAGAAAACTGGGTCAAGGCTCACAACAGCACCCTAACACTACCAGGTTACACCTCATACTGTGCTGTACAGCCTCAAAACATGGAACAAGCTACAAAAGGAGGGTGACTAGCAATAATTGTCAAGGATAACCACACCCCCATTTTGGTACCACAACAAGAAGCAGCATGGACTAGCCATGGTCAAGTAACAGTGGCTAAAACTGCCTCCCAGTTTATAGCCTGCTACAGACTACCTTCACAACACCAGGAACTGCACCTGGCCTATGTTGGAATACATGAGTATATCAAGTCCTCCAAATCACATTATATTGGGTGACTGAAAATACCCAGACATAGATTGGGAGCATTATACTAGCTCCAACACTGTAGGACAAAAGTTCATAGAATCCATAAACCAAAATGCCCAGGAACAACGTACCTCTCCCACAAGAGGGGTAAGCATACTGGATGTGATAATCAGCAACATGGGTACTGGATGGCAAGATGAGAAGTGTATTGCTCACTGGATATATTGCTCAGACACAGCTCCACATGGTCCTGTTGAGTCTTCCTGGCTACAGAGAACTGAAAAAAGTGACTGCTTTCCTGATTAAGTATCCTGCTGTTTTTTATATTTGTTTTACCTTCTACTGCTTACCTAGAGCAAGCTTTAACTGTTTTCATAGTTATTTACTGCATTTTTTATTATCTGCACTTAAAAGTACATTTTAGTCGAAATTAGTCTAATTCAAGTCGAAAAGTGTTTGTTTGCTGTTTAATTTAATTGTTTGGCTGCCCACTAAAGTGTGCTAGCCTGTACTACTGACTTATTGCCTTTTCTGCATTTCTGTGTGTTTCTATTTAAAAACAAAAACAAAAAAATATTCCTTGTTTTCCTGCCTCTCCTAAACTAGTTAGACCAGTTTACAGGCCTTGCTGTATCCTGGGCTGTGTTGTAGTTCCTGTGTTGTCCATTGCCTTACTTGGATAGAAGGAAGTTTCTTAGCTCACCAGTGGGAGTGGGGAGCCTTGAATAGCCTACCTGTCCTTGAGGGAAGTGACCTCAGCACAAGAAGCTGTAGTAATTGGTCATTTTGGACCATTTCTAGCTCTTTTAAAGTTCCCCAGTTAAAATCTGCCTCTGGCATTTTTTTGAAGCCATATTGCTCAGACACAGCTCCACGTGGTCCTGTTGAGTCTTCCTGGCTACAGAGAACTGAAAAAAGCGACTGCTTTCCTGATTAAGTATCCTGCTGATTTTATATTTGTTTTACCTTCTACTGCTTACCTAGAGCAAGCTTTAACTGTTTTCATAGTTATTTACTGCATTTTTATTATCTGCACTTAAAAGTACATTTTAGTCGAAATTAGTCTAATTCAAGTCGAAAAGTGTTTGTTTGCTGTTTAATTTAATTGTTTGGCTGCCCACTAAAGTGTGCTAGCCTGTACTACTGACTTATTGCCTTTTCTGCATTTCTGTGTGTTTCTATTTAAAAACAAAAAAACAAAAAAATATTCCTTGTTTTCCTGCCTCTCCTAAACTAGTTAGACCAGTTTACAGGCCTTGCTGTATCCTGGGCTGTGTTGTAGTTCCTGTGTTGTCCATTGCCTTACTTGGATAGAAGGAAGTTTCTTAGCTCACCAGTGGGAGTGGGGAGCCGTGAATAGCCTACATGTCATTGAGGGAAGTGACCTCAGCACAAGAAGCTGTAGTAATTGGTCATTTTGGACCATTTCTAGCTCTTTTAAAGTTCCCTGGTTAAAATCTGCCTCTGGCATTTTTTTAAAGCCATATTGCTCAGACACAGCTCCACGTGGTCCTGTTGAGTCTTCCTGGCTACAGAGAACTGAAAAAAAGCGACTGCTTTCCTGATTAAGTATCCTGCTGTTTTTTATATTTGTTTTACCTTCTACTGCTTACCTAGAGCAAGCTTTAACTGTTTTCATAGTTATTTACTGCATTTTTTATTATCTGCACTTAAAAGTACATTTAAGTTGAAATTAGTCTAACTCAAGTCGAAAAGTGTTTGTTTGCTGTTTAATTTAATTGTTTGGCTGCCCACTAAAGTGTGCTAGCCTGTACTACTGACTTATTGCCTTTTCTGCATTTCTGTGTGTTTCTATTTAAAAACAAAAAAAAAAAAATATTCCTTGTTTTCCTGCCTCTCCTAAACTAGTTAGACCAGTTTACAGGCCTTGCTGTATCCTGGGCTGTGTTGTAGTTCCTGTGTTGTCCATTGCCTTACTTGGATAGAAGGAAGTTTCTTAGCTCACCAGTGGGAGTGGGGAGCCTTGAATAGCCTACCTGTCCTTGAGGGAAGTGACCTCAGCACAAGAAGCTGTAGTAATTGGTCATTTTGGACCATTTCTAGTTCTTTTAAAGTTCCCTGGTTAAAATCTGCCTCTGGCATTTTTTGAAGCCATATTGCTCAGACACAGCTCCACGTGGTCCTGTTGAGTCTTCCTGGCTACAGAGAACTGAAAAAAGCGACTGCTTTCCTGATTAAGTATCCTGCTGTTTTTTATATTTGTTTTATCTTCTACTGCTTACCTAGAGCAAGCTTTAACTGTTTTCATAGTTATTTACTGCATTTTTATTATCTGCACTTAAAAGTACATTTTAGTCGAAATTAGTCTAATTCAAGTCGAAAAGTGTTTGTTTGCTGTTTAATTTAATTGTTTGGCTGCCCACTAAAGTGTGCTAGCCTGTACTACTGACTTATTGCCTTTTCTGCATTTCTGTGTGTTTCTATTTAAAAACAAAAAAACAAAAAAATATTCCTTGTTTTCCTGCCTCTCCTAAACAAGTTAGACCAGTTTACAGGCCTTGCTGTATCCTGGGCTGTGTTGTAGTTCCTGTGTTGTCCATTGCCTTACTTGGATAGAAGGAAGTTTTTTAGCTCACCAGTGGGAGTGGGGAGCCTTGAATAGCCTACATGTCATTGAGGGAAGTGACCTCAGCACAGGAAGCTGTAGTAATTGGTCATTTTGGACCATTTCTAGCTCTTTTAAAGTTCCCTGGTTAAAATCTGCCTCTGGCATTTTTTTGAAGCCATATTGCTCAGACACAGCTCCACGTGGTCCTGTTGAGTCTTCCTGGCTACAGAGAACTGAAAAAAGCGACTGCTTTCCTGATTAAGTATCCTGCTGTTTTTTATATTTGTTTTACCTTCTACTGCTTACCTAGAGCAAGCTTTAACTGTTTTCATAGTTATTTACTTCATTTTTATTATCTGCACTTAAAAGTACATTTTAGTCAAAATTAGTCTAATTCAAGTCGAAAAGTGTTTGTTTGCTGTTTAATTTAATTGTTTGGCTGCCCACTAAAGTGTGCTAGCCTGTACTACTGACTTATTGCCTTTTCTGCATTTAGCTCGGAGTTGCCACTAGAGCACCATCGGGCAGCGCCGGTTAAACAAGGTTAAAGTATTTCTGGCTCCGTAAAGTCTGCTCTTCATTTTTTCCCTTAGAACTGCTCTACTTGTAATCTAAACAGTCTATTCTCTATCTGTAAAGCTCAGCACTTGTTCCTAAAGCATTTTTTAGTCAGGTAAAGCACTTCTATATTATACAAAGTACTTCACTAGCTTAAAACCCCTTGAGTACCCACTTCCCTATAGGTCCTTTCTGACTCAGTTACACAGCAAACTTTTCATTTCTTCTAGCATGTCAAAGGTCAGTTGCTAGCGTCCTCTCCTGCACAGCTGGTGAAACAGGGAATATTGAGGCAATGTTACAATAGCCTCATGTACTGAACAACCCTCTCCTCCTCCCACAAAACACAAATACATGTGAGAGATGCAACTATACAGCCAAACTGGAGGCTGAGCTCTCTCAACTCAGGACTGGCAAAACCAGACAGGAGGAGAAGGTAACCACACACACCATAAACCCAGTCTCACATAGAACTATCACAACTACAAATCAAACACATAAACACACAAAGACATACTCGGAGGCACTGATCAAAAATCTACCAAAACAGCAGAGGCCTCCAAAGCAGACACCCAAACAACTGCCACCTCTTGACATATCACAAGCAACACATAGATCACAAAGTCAGTGTGCAAATCAGTCACAGCCCTTAAGGCCAAACACAATGCCAGACACACTTGTCATAGGTGATGCCATAGTCAGACACACTGACATCCCACTCACCAGACTGAACAAGGAGAGGGTCACAGCAAGCTGCCTGTCGGGCGCTAGAATCCGCCACATAACACAAGCACTCAGGTCACTCCACAGCAAGTACAAGCATGACTGAGTCATTGTCCATGCTGGTGTGAATGACCTGAGACGTACCTCCCTGGACTACATGAAAAGAGACATAAAGGAGCTCTCAGATTATGTAGCCCAAGCTGGTATGACCCTGACCCTGAGCAGTATCCTACCTTCACCAAGAATGATGCCACAATACAGAGACAAAATGATCAGTTTTAATAATTGGCTTAATTTCTGGTGTCATTCTAAGGGATCAATGTCTGTCTGCCTGGAATGACATGCTTGACAAATACGCTGCTTATGAGGACGGCTTGCACCTGTCACCCTGGGTTTCGGATATTGGCAAAGGGTCTTGCCACCCCATAGTGCCTTTTTAGACAAGGCTCAAATTCTAAACCCACCGCCCTAGAAAACAATAATGGAAAAAACTAAGGGTAATGCTGCTCAATGCCAGAAGTCTAAATCTCAAGATGCACGCCCTTGAAGCCCTCCTCAGTATGGAGAACATCGATGTCTGTGCTGTGACTGAAACCTGGTTCAAGGCTCCTGAGAGCACCCCGGCACTATCAGGTTTTACCTCATATCATGCGTTCCGGCCCCAAAACCCGGACTGTACCACAAAAGGAGGGGGTGTATCCATATTCATCAAGGATACCCACACCTCCAGGCTGTTGGCAACTCACGAAGCATCAGAGACCATTCAGGTGCAATCAACCATAGGCAAAACTGCTCTACAGTTTGTAGAATGTTACAGGCCACCCTCTCAAACTCAGGAACCCCACACAGCCTTCCTGAAGACACTGGAGAGTATAAATGTCTCTCCAAACACCATCATATTGGGTGACTTCAACTACCCAAACATAGACTGGGAACATTACTCAAGCCCCAATACCCTAGCCCAAAGGTTCCTGGAGTTCATAAACTCAAATGCTATGGAACAACTTATCACCATTCCCACAAGAGGTGAAAATATACTAGACCTGATCATCACAAACATGGGGACAAAATGCTCCACACTGGAAGTATATCCCTCATTGGTGAGATCAGACCATAAACTAATCTCACTGGAGATCCACATCCCGCCCCCACCCCAACAAAAGACCACAGTGAAGAACTTCTCAAAGCCAACTTCACACTTCTTAAGACTGGTGTGGTATCCTTCAAGGCCCCTGAGCCATTGGAAACCACAACCCATGCTGCTGAATCCCTTACAAATGCTTTCTATGAGCACCTTCAGGATTGCATGGATCAAGCAATCCCAAATAAAATCAAGACCCTTTCCACCAAAGGCAAGCGCCCGATCTGGTGGACCCCAGCCATAAACAAACTTTACAACAAGAGGAGAAAGCTACTACAAGATAGAGCAAAATCCCTAAAAGAAGACATCTCTGATCAATACTAGTAAAAAACTACGATCACTCATAAAATCATCCAAGGCCAACTTTGAGAGAAAAATCGCCAATGACTCAAAAGACAATCATAAGGCCTTCTTTAGCTATGTTAGAAATCTGGGTGGAAACTCCCAGATATGCTCAGAATTAGTCCAAAATGATACAAAAGTCACTGAACCCACAGACATTGCAAACATACTGGCAGACAGGTTCAGTGAAAATTTCTCCCAAAGGAGAAATATCTATCCCAGCAGAGTGTAGCCTCCCAATCATCTCAAATGCCCAGGTGAGAGCTGCTCTCTCTAAAGCTAAAAACACAGCATCAATGGGACCGGATGGTGTCCCCAGCTGTGTGCTACACGAACTCAATGAGGAACTAAACCCACACATAAGGCTGCTGTTTAATCTTAGCCTTACCACAGGATACATACCCAAAGAGTGGCGTATGGCAACTGTGGTCTCACTCCACAAAGGCGGTGCTTCTACAGACCCTGGTAATTACCACCCCATAAGCTTAACAAGCCTGGTCTGCAAAGCTATGGAGAGGATCATAATGGAACTCATAAATAAAGACATAGGGGACCTACAGACATTGGATCCTACCCAATTCAGCTTTGTCAAGGGCAGATCATGCCTCTTGAACTTGGTCGACTTTTTTGAAACAGTCACCAAGGCCATTGATGAGGATAAGGCAGTTCACACAGCCTACCTTGACCTTGCAAAAGCTTTCGACACAATACCCCACTCGGGTATCATAGAAAAGCTCACCAGCTTAAATGTAAACCCATATGTCACAAGATGGGTTGCAAACTGGCTCAAGGACAGAACCCACAGGGTTAGAGTTGCTGGTGCCATGTCAGACTCAAGCGGTCTGGCGGTGTCCCACAGGGCTCAGTCCTGGGCCCCTCTTGTTTGGCATCTACTTTTCAAGTGCAGGCAAACATAGGAGGATTGTGGCTGACAAAGTTTGCAGATGACTGCAAACTGGCCATAGTTGAAAATCCATCAGACACAGATATCCTTCAGAGGTCTCATAGAAATGGATAACTGGTGCCAGAGCCATGGCCTTAAGCTAAGCCAAAAATGTATAGTCATACCCTTTGGTAAAACAAGGTAACCCAAGTTACCACATAGGTGGCAATCCATTAAGCACAGAAGAGGTTATCAGGGACCTGGGGACCCAAGTTGACAGTAACCTTTCTTTCGACACTCACTTTGCCAAAGTGGTTAGGAGGACCTTCTACATTGCCCACCTGATTATGAAGGGATTCACATCCAGATCAAGGGAGGTCATTGTTCCCCTGTACTCTTCACTTATCAGACCAATGATTGAGTACAATGCCCCATTGAATGTATCTTACCCGACACCTGCAGCAATTGGAAAGACCCCAAAGTTCCTCACCAAAAGGATAAAGGGGCTCAAAATATGCCATATGCTGCCCGACTGAAGAAACTCCAGCTCTATTCAGTGCATACCGTCTGCTCAGAGGTGACCTGTGCCTGACATACAAGGCCATGTCCAACCTGGAATTAATGGACATGCTCCACCTCAACAAATCCAAATCCACCAGAGCCACAAGAGCAAGAGACTTAAACCTCAACACGGATATAAATAGGACGTGCTGGAGGGACAGATTCATCACCCAGAGACTCCCTATGCTGTGGAACAGAATCCCGGTCCATGTGAGACAGAGCACCTCGCTGGCTCTGTTCAAGAGGAATCTTGACCAGTGGATGGGAGATCGTAGGTTTACCCCGGGGATCATCTCTGTATCACTGCTGGACAGAGGCACAGCAAACTAATGGGTATAGTATTCTTCAACCTAAGGGGTGGTGAAAGCCACACAGCTCTGGCTAGGCTTATAAATGCCCTAGGGCAGATAGCCTAGTATGAACCTATGAACCTATGGTAAGACCAGACCATAGAGTAATCACACTGGATATACACATCCTGACCACAGTCCCTGGCCAGAAAACCACAGTGAAAAACATGTGTAAAGCAAAAGTTGCATTCCTCCAAACTGATGTGGAATCCATTAAAGGCCCTGTGCAGGTGCAAAATATGGGCCACACCTCAGAACCTGTTATACAGGCATTCCATGAACACTGCCAGGAATGCTTGAATTATGCAATCCTAAATTAAAACAAGACACAATGTCATACACGCAGGCATCTGGCATGGTGGACTCCAGCCATTACCAAACCATGCAAGAGAATGAGGAAGCTACTACATGATAGAGCAAACATAAAAAAAGAAGTAATCACTGATCAGTAGTATGGCAATAAAATATGTCCACACATACAATCCACTAAGGCCAGCTACAACAAGTTGAATCTGTGAATCTTGAGGCAATGTTACACCTACCCCAAGTACACAAACAACCCTCAACTCCCCCCAAGAAATACAAATATATGTGAGAGATGCAACCATTTATCCAAACTGGAGGTTGAGCTCCATCAACTCAGTACTCCCAAAACTAGTCAGGAGGAGAAGGTAACCACACACATCACAAACCCAGTCCCACATAGACCTATGACAACTGCAAACCAAAGACATAAATAAACACAGAAAAACATTCCCAGAGGCCCGAATTACAAATACACCACACCAACAGAGGCCTCCAAAGCAAACACCCAATCAAACAACCTCCAAACATAGCACATGCAACACCTAGTACACAAAGCTGGTGTTCCAAACAGTCACAGGCCAGAAGGAGAAACAACATGCCTGATACAGTTGTAATAGGTGACTCCATAGTGAGACACACTGCTGTCCCGCACACCAGACGGGACAAGGGAAAGGGTACAGTAAGCTGCCTGTAGGCTGCTACAATATGCCACATAACACAAGTATGCAGGTCACCCCAAAGCAAGTAGAAATATGATGCAGTCATAATCCATGCTGGTGTGAATGACCTGAGATGTACCTCCCCGGACTACATGAAAAGAGACATAGATGAGCTCTCCGATTATGTAGTCCAGGCCGGTATGACACTGACCGTTTGCAGCATCATACCCTCACCAAGAATGATGCCACAGTACAAACACAGAATGATCAGTTATAACAAGTGGCACAATTACTGGTGTCATTCCAAGGGGATCCAATGTCTGTCTGCTTGGGATGTCATGCTTGACAAACCATGCAGCTGTTCCAGGGGTGGCTTGCACCTGTTACCCTGGGCGTCTGGATATTGGATAAGGCTTTTGCCACCTCCATAGAGCCTTTCGTAGGCAAGGCTGAAAAGACTAACCCACCACCCTAGAAAACATAAGTGGAAAGAAACATAAGGGTAATGCTGACCAATGCCAGATGTGTAAACCTCAATATGCATGCTCGAGGCCCTCCCAGTATGGAGAACATCGATGTCTGTGCAGTGACAGAAACCTGCTGCAAGCCTCCTGACAGCACACCAGCACTACCAGGTTATACCACATATCATGTGTTATGGCCCCAAAACCTGGAACAAAACATAAAAGGAGGGTGAGTATCCATGTTCAGCACAGACACCCATACATCCAGGTAACTGACAATGCACAAGGAATTGGAGTCCACCCATGTGCAACTAACCATAGGCAAGACTGCTGTACAGTCTGTAGCATGCTACAGACCACACTCTCACACACAGGAACCCCACCCAGCCGTCCTGAAGACACTGGACAGTATGAATGTCCCACCAAATACCAAACAAGGTACTCACAAATTACCACATAGGTGGTAAACCATTATGTATGGAAGGAGTAATCAGGGACCTAGGGACACAAGTGGACAGTAACCTGTTATGTGACACTCACATTGCCAATGTGGCTAGGAAGACTGTCTATATTGGACACCGTATCATGAAAGGATTCACATTCTCGTCAACAGAGGTCATTGTGCCCCTATACTGTTCTCTTATCAGACCCATAATCTAGTACAATGCCTCATTTGGGATGTACCTTACCTGACACCTGCAGCAGTTAGAAAGACCTCAAAGGTACTTCACCAAGAGGATAAAGGGTCTCAAATATATGTCATATGCTGCCTGGCTGTATACACCCCAGCTGAATGCAGTCACATACTGCCTACACAGAGGCATTGTATGTCTGTTGTACAAGGCCATGTCGAACACAGGAGTAATGGACATGCTCCACTCCAGAAAACTCAAAGCCATCGGAGCTGTGAGAGTGAGAGATGTCAACCTCAACACATAATGAAATAGGATGTGATGGAGGGACAGATACATAACCCAGAGGCTCCCCACACCCTGGAACAGAATCCCACTCCATGTTAGGCAGAGCCCCTCACTGACACTCTTCAACAGGAATCTTGCCAAGTGGATGGATGATCGTAGATGTACACTGGGGGTCTTCACTGTGTCACGTCCAGACAGAGGCACAGCAAAGCAAATCATAAATGGCCATAATATTCACATAGCAAGGGGTGGCGAAAGCCACGCACACTCTGGCTAGGCTTACAAATGCCCTAGGGTGGATAGCCTAGTATGAACCTAGGAACATATGAAGATACAAATTGTACAGGACACTAAGGATAATCCCAAGGCTTCCTCAACTGATGGTAGGAACCATGTTGGGAATTCACAGATATGCTCTGAATCACACAAATATTACAAACAACATACCAAACACACACACATTTTGCCAACATACATCCTGACAGGTGCAGTGCAAACGCCCCCCCCCCCAGAATGCAAAATATCTATCCCAGCAGACTGCTGGCCCCCTGACATTGCAGATGCTGAGGTAACAGCCAGCATCTACAAAGCAAAACACACAGCAGCAATGGTATGAGATGGTGTCCTGGGCTGAGTCCAACATGGACTCCAAGAAGAATGGAATGCCAAATCGCACTACTGCTCAATGTCAGCCTTATCACAGGATATGTACCCAAAGAGCAGTGTACAACAACAGTGGTCATTCTCAACAAAGGTGTTGCCTGAATGGATACTGAAAACTACCACCCCAGAATCCTGATAAGCTTGGTCTGCACAGCTATGGAAATGATCAGCATGTACCGCAGACATAAAGATATTGGGGACCTACTGACACCGGACCCTACCCAGTGTGGCTTTCTTAAGTGCAGATCCTGCCCCTAAACATGTTTGACTCATTTGGAACAGTCATTAAGGTCATTGATGAGAGCAATGTGGTCCACACAGCGTAGCTGGACCTTGCAAAGGCTTCCATACAATACCCTATGTGTTCATTATAGATATGCTCACCAGCTTAAATATAAACCCCTATGTCAGTAGAGGGGTTGCAAACCAGACTAAGACAGAACTGACATGGTCAGACATGCTGCAGCCATGTCAGACTACAAACCAGATATAACTGGCATCCCACAAGGCTTGGTCCTGGGACCTCCCTCGTTTGGTAGATATGTCCCATAGGTACAGGCCAACATGGAAGGACTGTGTGTGAACATGTTTGCAGAGGACTACAAACTGCCCACCATATCTGACCCTCCAGCTGACACAAGCATCCCACAAAAGGGCCACATAGAAACAGACTACTGGTGCCATAGCCATGTCAGCAAGCTAATTGCAGAAAAGTGTATAGTCAACCCCTGTGTATATACAGTAAGTGCCCGCCAATTACCACATAGGTGTTAACCCATTACATACTTAACATGTAATGAGAGACCTGGGGACACAAGGTGATAGATATCTTGCATTGGACAAACATGTGGCTGTACTGTTTACAGAAACATACCATATACCCACCTAATCATGAAGGTTGTCAGATCTCGATAAGGGGAGGTCATTGTGGCTCTGCAGTCATCCTTCATCAGCGTTACAATTGACTACAATAGCCCCTGTGGGATGTACCTCAGCAGACACCTCCATCAACTGTAAAGTCCCCAACAGTACCTCACCAGGAGTATCAAAGAGCTTGAACAGATGCCATGTGTTGCCTGATTAAACAAACTGCAGCTACACACACTGCCATACTGCCCACCCAGAGGCAAGCTGTGCCTGATGTATAAAGCCATGTCCAAGTTGGAATCAATAAACATGCTGCACCTTCTACAATCTGAATGGCAGTGAGCTATGCACATGAGAGACCTGAACCCCGGCACTGACATACATAGGACAAGCTGTACTGCATGATCCATAACACAGAAGCCACTCCCACTCATGAGTAAACTCCCAGTACAGGTTATCCATAGAGTCACTCACCGATTCTCCTCAAGAGGAATCTTGATGAGTGGATGGGAGATGGTAGGTTTACCCTGGGTATCACTGTTATGTCACAGGTAGAGGAAAAACAAACCAAAACCA
>NC_056729.1:853454254-853514001 GCF_019279795.1 Protopterus annectens | reverse complement strand
GGCAATGCTCACACACTTAGGCCAAATCTCAGTTTAGCAGTTGGCCAAACATATCTGGTATTTGTATGTGTTGTTCCATGAACCAACCACATTACAGCAATCTGCCCAGTGCACACAGTTAAATGACTACAGAGACATACGTGATATAGTGGATCCCTCCCATATGCAAACATCTTCCACAGATACACAAGTTGTTCATACAAACAGGAAATGCTATGGCAATAAAGACCTGCAAACAGTCTATCAGCAACAAATAATGTGCATCTGACAATTAAACATATGGGTGTAGAGGTCAACATTAGGCTGTTTGCCCTAGGGAATGACAGCTTAGCCAGAGTGTGCTTGGTGTCTGCCTCCCCAATACAGTAGGCTACTGTGCCACTGTAAAGTAGGTCACATAAGGCACCGTGTGAGGCTAGTGTGCTGTGCCTCTGTCAAGCAGGGACACAGTGGAGATCCCAGGGTTTGAATTTGCTAAGCCACAGCCATGTTGTTGATGTGTGCTGGAAGAGGGTTGCTGAGGACCTCTAACAGTAAGTGGGCATCAATAACAGACTGAGGGGAGCCTTATCTGCATTGTCTGGACAATTTCACTGTCAACACTGTGTCGTGATGATTATGAGGGATTGAAGTGTCATGCCGGTACTGTTCAGAGATGTCCTCCCTCTGTGGGCTACTGCTCTGCAATGTATTAGCTCACTCTGTCTGTTGGACAGCTCATATATGGCTGGTGTACATCTGACAGGTGTCCTGTTGTGGAGCAGTCATGGGTATATTTGGGATAGCATGATCAATGCAAACCTTCCACATGCTCATAGAATGCAATTGTCAAGGATTATGAAGAGTGGCCTGTATACTCCCCCAGCATGGGTCCTTTGAAGTCTTCAACCACAGTCTTCACAAGTGTAAAGTCTGCTTTTGATAAATACAGTTTGTTTGCAGTGACAACCTTGCCTGGGGGTGGGGATGGGATATGGATGGCCAGGGAAAGGCGGGTATAGTCAGATATCAACAATGGTGGTCTACCTCTGGTGTGGAACAGTGAGTACCCATGTTGTAGATGGTCAGGTGCAATATGTATTCCCCCTTTGTGGCTGTGGTGAGTGGTTCTGCCATAGCACATGGACTCATAAATTGTAGTGGCTGTAGGGTAATGTTGTATAGGCCTGAGTAGTTCCCACACACAATATGCCTGTACCTGACGTTAACAACTGGAATGGTGTATGTGAACACCTGCATATCTTGGCACTGTTCCCAGGGAAGCAAAGTGTGTGTCCTGGATGTGGGAGGGGTGGTCAGGACTGGTTGTGTTGTGTGTTACAGGTCCTGTGGTCACGAAGCATGGTATAAAACATAACCTGCCAGTGCGATGTGGATATCTGACCCTGACGTAGGTGGCTGCTAATGCATATATATGCTATCCCCCACCTGACAGGTAGTACTAGATGTACATACCTCTGTAGAAATAATGATGTCAGCACCCTATAAATACTGCAGGTGCAGAGCTGAAGTCCAGTAATTCGGATAGCGCGCTCTGCAAATGTGTCTCCCTCAAGTGTCATAATATAGTTAGGTAGGGGTTTGATTCCTGCAAATGCTCAGTGTGTGTGAAAGTCTGTGTGAGGGAAATGTCCCTTTAGGCAACTAGGAGAACACACTACAGGATGCACATTCCCCTTTCTAAACACTGATAATGTCAGCACCCTATAAGTATAGCAGGAGAAGAGAAACCTCCCAGTAATGCGAATAGCGCGCTCTGCCAATGCGTCTGTCTCGAGTGTCATAACATATTTAAGTAGGGGGTTGAATTCTGCAAATGCTCAGTGTGTGTGGAGGGGGTTAGTGTGTGTGCAAGTCTGTATGAAAGAAATATCCCTTTTGGCATCTAGGAGAACACACTACAGGATGCACATTCCCCTTTCTAAACAATGATGATGTCAGCACCCTATAAGTACAGCAGGAGAAGGGAAATCTTCCAATAATGCGAATAGCGTGCTCCGTTAATGCATCTGTCTCAAGTGTCATAACATAGTTAAGTAGAGGTTTGAATCCTACAAATGCTCAGTGTGTGTGTAGGGGGTTAGTGTGCGTGCAAGTCTGTATGACAGAAATATCCCTTTTGGCAACTAGGAGAACACACTACAGGATGCACATTCCCCTTTCTAAACACTGATGATGTCAGCACCCTATAAGTACAGCAGGAGAAGGGAAATCTTCCAGTAATGCGAATAGCGTGTTCCGCTAATGCGTCTGTCTCGAGTGTTATAACTTAGTTACGTAGAGATTTGAATCTTGCAAATGCTCAGTGTGTGTGTGTGTAGGGGGTTAGTGTGTGTGCAAATCTGTATGAAAAAAATATCCCTTTTGGCAACTAGGAGGACACACTACAGGATGCACATTCCCCTTTCTAAACACTTATGATGTCAGCACCCTATAAGTACAGCAGGAGAAGGGAAATCTCCCAATAATGTGAATAGCGTGCTCTGCTAATGTGTCCGTCTCGAGTGTCATAACATAGTTAGGTAGAGGTTTGAATCCTGCAAATGCTCAGTGTGTGTGGAGGGGACTAGTGTGTGTGTGCAAGTCTGTATGAAAGAAATGTCCCTTTTGGCAACTAGGAGAACACACTACAGGATGCACATATCCCTTTCTAAACACTGATGATGTCAGCACCCTATAAGTACAGCAGGAGAAGAAAAACTCCCAGTAATGCGAATAGCGCACTCCGCTAATGCGTCCGCCTCGAGTGTCATAACATAGGTAGGTAGGGTCTTGAATCCTGCAAATGCTCAGTGTGTGTGGAGGGAATTAGTGTGTGTGTGTATGTAAGTCTGTATGAAAACAAATATCCCTTTTGGCAACTAGGAGAACACACTACAGGATGCACATTCCCCTTTCTAAACACTAATGATGTCAGCACCCTATAAGTACAGCAGGAGAAGAGAAACCTCCCGGTAATGCAAATCGCGCACTCCGCTAATGCGTTTCTCTCGAGTGTCATAACATAGGTAGGGATTTGAATCCTGCAAATGCTCAATCTGTGTGGAGGGGGTTAGTGTGTGGGCAAGTCTGTATGAAAGAAATATCCCTTTTGGCAACTAGGAGAACACACTACAGGATGCACATTCCCCTTTCTAAACACTGATGATGTCAGCACCCTATAAGTACAGCAGGAGAAGAAAAACCTCCCAGTAATGTGAATAGCGAGCTCTGCTAATGCGTCCATCTTGAGTGTCATAACATAGTTAAGTAGGGGTTTGAATCCTGCAAATGCTCAGTGTGTGTGGAAGTCTGTATGAAAGAAACATCCCTTTTGGCAACTAGGAGAACCCACTACAGGATGCACATTCCCTTTTCTAAACACTGATGATGTCAGCACCCTATAAGTACAGCAGGAGAAAACAAACCTGCCAGTAATGCAAATAGCGCACTCTGCTAATGTGTCCATGTCATAACATAGTTCGGTAAGGGTTTGAATCTTTCAATTAGCAAGTTTGTGTGGGAAAAGGTGAAAGTAGTGTGTGTGCAATCACATGTGTGAGAGAACTGACCATTTTGCCAACCAGTACAACACACCAGCTGCTGCATATTCCAATCTCTACACAGAGATGATGTCAGCACCCTACAAGTACAGCGGAAGAGGGCAAATCTCCCAGTAATGCAAATAGCATGCTCTGCTACTGCGTCTCACACTACTGTCATAGCACAGTTAGTTATGGCATTGGATTCCAGACATGCCACGTGTGTTTTTGTCACACAGAATGCCCATGTGTGTGGGTTGTTGTTCACAATAATGCATGACATCAATTAAACCAGTAATGGCAATGGACACAGATGATGTATGTGTGCCAAATACACATATGTACCTGTGACCTTCAATAGTTACCATGTCTGATGCCTGCCACATGTGAATACATGGTATTTGCACTGGATAACATTATGACTGTGGTCTTCTGTGCGGGTGCTGCATGTGGTATGTGTATATACAGTGTGATATGTAGATGGTATCAACCTAGCAGCGAGGGATACACATCTGGTCTGGGGCATATAGTCTACATGTTGTTGATGAACAGGTGCTGCATGTTTTCACCTGTTGTGGGAGTGGTAACAAGTTGTTCCATAGCAATGCAGTGACTACATGCTAGGAACATTTCAGCTAGGGTGTTGTAGCTACAGTAATTCATCAGCATTCAGTAATACGTCAGTATTCCTGGTGAGGGTATGATGCCAACCAAGGTCAGGGTCATACCAGCCTGTGCCACATGCTCAGAGAGCCCTTCCATGTTCCCTATCATGTAGTCCAGGGAGGTACATCACAGGTCAGCTATAGTGGCATGGACAATGACTGAGTCATATGTGTCCATGCCTCTGACTGACCTGTATGCTTGTGTTATGTGGTGGACCATAGTGCCCCACGGGCATATCACTGTGACCTTCACCTTGTCCAGCCTGGTGAGCATGACCTCACTGTACCGGACAATAAAGGTACCTAACACAACTGTAGCAGATGTGTTGTCTAGCCGTACAGGCTGTGACTGTTTGGCACACAGGATTTGTGTGCTATGTGTTATGCGTGATGTTATCTGGCATAACGTATGCCTGTATGTCAGCTGCAGAGGTGTATGCCACTCAGGCAGGATGCTATTCTTAGGCTCCACGAATGGCCCAGTGTGTTCACGTGCTTGTATTGCTGTCAGTGTAGGTCTACATCAGACTGGTATTGTAGTCACTGTAGTATTTCATGCCACCTGACAGGTTATGCCAGTACTTGGTTCAGAGTGCTTAGTCCACAGTTTGGCTATGTGGTTCCATCTCATACATGTGTTGTACGTCCATGTGTAGGGGAGAGGGTTGACTGTGTACATGTGGCAGCTGTGACATTGCCGCATGACCCACATATTCCACAACTGTACCATAGAGGTGACTGACAACTGACCTTTGCACATGCTACCATAGTATTGTGATTGCCATGGTGATTAACAGCACATAGAGCCAATGGGGAACAATGTACATAGGTTCATAGGTTCATAGGTTCATACTAGGCTATCTGCCCTAGGGCATTTATAAACCTAGCCAGAATGTGTTTGGCTGTCACCATCCATTGTAAATTTATCTTGCTATGCCCTTTTTCGAGGTTAGTATACTGTGCCTCTGTCGAACAGTGACACAGAAGTGATACCCAGGGTAAACCTATGATGTCCCATCCACTCATCAAGATTCCTCTTGAAGAGTGTCAATGAGGGACTCTGCCTAACCTGGACTGGGATTTTATTCCAGAGTGAAGGGAGCCTCTGGGTTATGAAACTGTCCCTCCAGCATGTCCTATTTATTTCAGTGCTGAGGTTCAAGTCTCTCGAGCATGTAGCTCGATGGGATTTGGATATTCTGAGGTGCAGCATGCCCATTAATTCCGGGTTTGACATGGCTTTATACATCAGGCACAGATCGCCTCTGAACAGGCGGTATGCCACTGAGTAGAGCTGGAGTTTCTTTAACCGGTCAGCATATGTCATCTGTTTAAGCACTTTGATCCTCTTGGTGAGGTACTTTTGGGGTCTTTCCAGTTGCTGCAGGTGTCTGGTAAGGTACATCCCAACAGGGGCATTGTACTCAATTATGGGCCTGACGAGGGATGAGTAAAGAGGCATGATGTCCTCCCCTGATCTAGATGTGAATCCCTTCATGATGAGGTGGGCTATATAAAATGTTTTTCTAACCACTTTGGCCATGTGGTTGTCAAATGAGAGATTGCTATCAACTTGGGTCCCCAGGTCCCTAATTACTTCTTCTGTACTTAATGGATTACCACCTATGTGGTACTTTGTGGGCACTTTGTTTTTGCCAAAGGGGATGACTATACACTTTTTGGCATTCAGCTTGAGGCCATGGTTCTGGCACAAGTTGTCTGTTTCTATGAGGCCCTTTTGGAGGATGCTTGTGTTGGCTGGAGCGTCAATTATGGTGGCCAGTTTGCAGTCATCTGCGAATTTGGTCAGCCACAGTCCTTCCGTGTTGGCCTGTACCTCCGATAAATATATACCAAACAAGAGAGGTCCCAGGACTGAGCCTTGTGGGACACCACTTGTAACTGGTTTGGAGTCTGGCATGGCTCCAGCAATTCTAACCATGTGGGTTCTGTCCTTGAGCCAGTGTGCAATCCATCTAGTGACATAGGGGTTTATATTTAAGCTGGTGAGCTTCTCTAGAATGCCAGTGGGGTATTGTATCGAAGGCTTTGCGAGGTCCAGGTAGGCTGTGTGGACCACCTTCCCCTCGTCAATGGCCTTGGTGACTGTTTCAAAGAAATCAACCAGGTTTGAGAGGCAGGATCTGCTCTTAACAAAGCCAAACTGGGTATGATCCAGTGTCTGTAGGTCCCCAATATCTTTATTTATGAGGTCCATGATGATCCTTTCCATAGCTTTGCAGACCAAGCTAGTCAGGCTTATGGGGCAATAGTGTCCATGATCCATTGAGGCACCACCTTTCTGTAGAGGGACCACTGTTGCTGTACGCCACTCTTTGGCCACATATCCTGTAGTAAGGCTAGGATTGAACAGTAGTTTTATGTTTGGGTGTAGCTCTTCTTGGAGTTCATGTAGAACACAGCCCGGGACACTGTCTGGTCCCATTGATGCAGTGTTTATTGCTTTGGAGAGGGCGGCTCTTAACCTGAGCATCTGAGATGTCAGGGGGGCAACACTCTGCTGGGATAAATATTTGCCCTTTCGGTGTGGAGGGGGGGAGAAGTTTGCACTGAACCTGTCAGCTAGGATGTTGGCAATGTCTGTGGGTTTGGTGTTTTTATTGACATTTTGGATTACTTCTGAGCATATCTGGGAATTACCACCCAGGTTCCTAACATAACTAAAGAAAGCCTTGTGATGATGCTTAGTGTCCTGTGCAATTTTCTCTCGAAGCTGGCCTAAGACAATCAAGTGCCCGTAGTTTTTTGCTAATACTGATCAGTGATGCCTTCCCTTTTTGGGATTTTGCTGTATCATTTAGTAGCTTCCTCCTTCTATTGTATAGTTTGTTTATGGTTGGGGTCCACCAGACAGGACGTCTGCCTTTGGAGGATTGGGTCTTGATTTTATTCGGGATCGCATGATCCATGCATTCCTGAAGGTGTCCATAGAATGCGTTTATAGAGGAATCTGCGGTCTGGTCCGTATTTTCCACAGGCCCAGGGGCTTTGAAGGTTTCCACCTCAGTTTTGAGGAGTGTGAATTTGCTTTAGAGAAGTTGTTCACTGTGGTTTTCTGGGCAGGGGGTGGGGTCACGATGTGAATATCCAGTGAGATTAGTTTATGGTCTGATCTTACCAGTGAGGGATACACTTCTGGTCTGGAGCATAGAGTCCCCATGTTGGTGATGATCAGGTCCAGTATGTTTTCCCTTCTTGTGGGAGTGGTAACAAGTTGTTCCATAGCATTTGAGTTCATATATTCTAGGAATCTTTGGGCTAGGGTGTTGGAGCTAGACTCATGCTCCCAGTCTATGTTTGGGTAGTTGAAGTCACCCAATATACTGGTGTTTGGAGAGACCTTCATATTTTCCACTGTTCTCAGGAAGGCCGAGTGCGGTTCTTGGGTTTGGGAGGGTGGCCTGTAGCAGGCTATAACCTGGAAGGCAGTTTTACCCATTGTTAGTTGCACATGGATAGTCTCTGATGCTTGGTGCTTTGCCACCAACCTGGAGGTGTGGGTATCTTTGATGAATATCAACACTCCCCCTCCTTTTGTGGTTCGGTCCAAGTTTTGCGGCTGAGAAGCATAGTATGAGGTATAACCTGGTAGTGCTGGGGTGCTCTCAGTAGCCCTGAACCAGGTATCTGTTACTGCACAGATATCGATGTTCTCCATGCTAAGGAGAGTTTCGAGTGCATGCATCTTGAGGTTTAGACTTCTGGCGTTGAGTAGCATTACTCTTAGTTTCTTATCCCTTGTGATACCTATGAAGGTGGGTTTGTCATTTGAGCCTTGCCTAACAAAGGCAATATGGGGGTAGCAAGAGCCTTTGCCAATATCCAAAAGCCCAGGGGTGACAGGTGCAAGTCGTCCCTAGCGAAGCAGGTGGTTCAACAGAAGATGAGTATGTGAGGGTGTAGTGCCTGTGATTAGTTAGCAGTGGCATATATGACTGCTCACGTGGACAAATGCCAGGTAAGTCATATGCAATGTGTCACAGGCAACGTACATGTGAACAGGACAAACAGTGATGTTCTGTCAAGTGAGACATGGACATACATATAGTAAGCTATGCAGATGTCACTAGGAGTCCACAGAAGCTCTGTAACTATGCATTGCAGGTGGGATCAGTATTCCAGGGTAATTGCAAGCAAACATGCATGCAAACAAAGCTACAGTAAGCAGGGCTGCATGTAGTCCATTGTACAACAAACAAGCTGTACCACTTCCAGTAGGTAACACTGCAAATATGCAGGCACTATGCACATGTACATGGAAATACACAGGTCAGATGGCTAGGGTCCAGTCTCAGCGCACACAAGTGTACAGACCATGTACCATCAGAATGTACAATAACTGGATGGAAACCCATGTGCTCATACCTGCAGTAATACACATGTCATATAACAGACACTGAGCCTTCACTCAGTGGTTCCATACTTAGTAGGATGTATGCTACCTGGCCTGCCACCATAGTATCCCTGACATGTATGGGGACTCTCCCTCCTGTGACAGTTAGTTTTGTGTGTTGAGGCTGTCTAGCATGGTATGAGATGTGAGCTTGCAGTGCTAGGGTGCTCCTGTGTGTCCTGTACCAGTTGTGTAGTACTGCACACATATCAACATCCTCAAACATCTGCATTGCAGAGTCCAGTGTGGGAAACATGCCACTTGCAGTTTACATGTCCATCATTGTGTATTAATACTTTCATTACCTTATCCCCTGTGCTACCTATGTATGTAGCCTTCTGTTGACATCCTTACCACCAGTATGCCAACATGTGCAGATGATACACTATGGTACTTACCATGGGTGTAGACCACAGTACATGACAATCATACCATTACTGCATCAGACATGCTGTGATATACCCACAATTATTTCAGCACACAGTACTGTTAACAACATGATACTATTACTACACGTCTATGTAGTTACCCTGTGCATCAGCAACATGTTAACCTGTACCTGCACTGATGTTACAGATTGCAGGAGGTGGCACAGTTTCATCATATGCACAGGGTGTGAACTTGGTATGCCTGAGTCAGCCACCGATACCACCAATTGACATGTATGTGTATGTGTGTTGGTGAGGGACAGCAGTACAAGGTGGGGCAATGTTGATGCAGTGTGTGCGCATGCGGTAGCCCTAGGTGTTGTCAATTCGCATGTGTGTATGGATGCACACAGTTCCACATCATGGCTGCCATATACTGGTGTTTGTGGACAGCCACAGACTGTACCTGCCAGGTCATACAGATCAGTGTCTCTGGCCACGGACATGGTACCTGTGCCTTGCAGGGGTGCTACGGACTGTATCCGGTACCAACCCAGACTGGGTACTGTCATCAGAAGCAGGTGTTCATTGACTGGACACAGATCCCTGTCAGGCCTGGCCAGAGCCACGTGCACGTGGTCTCCTGGGGTGGTCTGATGACAGCACAGACCCAGCATTACTGGGGCTGCTGCTGGCACTATGGGGGTGGCCACGGCCCTGTTGTCGTCTGCGACGACTGCCAGCTGCTGCTGTTGCTGGCATACGCCCACGTCAACACCTCAACCGTCCACCATTGCCCTGGCTCATGGACATGTAGTTGTGGAACCGGTCTAATATGTCCCCACAACGTCTGTCTATGACATCGGTGAAATTACGGATGGCAGCCGCAATATCACGCATACTGTCAGTCATGGCTGTGCGACATGCTGTCAGCTCCCTCAGACCCTGTCTCGTGTACCATTCCATACGTGAATGTGCCTGCATGACAGCACGAAACATAGCTGAGGTTGTAAGACCTCTGTGGGCACGTCTGACAGGGGCAGTACACCCACGGATGCTCCCACGAGAACCCCTGGACATCTGTCTCTGTGGTACCATCTCAGGGCCATGCCCATGGCTGCTGTGTGGAGAGGCATGTGCCACAGATACCACATTACCTTGGTCAATGCCCACTGTATGCTGTCTATCACCTAGGGACAGTGGTGACAAAGGGTGTATTGGCAGGATAACTGTGCGCATTGATGGGGTTGACAACTGTGTACTGTCAATCGGCTGACCAATGATTGACCCTGGCATACCTTCCTGTGCCATTACACAGATGTCATCATTATCAGTACCCATGGCACCTGCTTCAGATTCCCTGCTGCATGACACCAGAGCAGCACCAGCACCTGTGGGAGGGAAACAGGAAACACAGTTTACAATGTCTACACAATATTACCAGTGATGCACACATCCACGCATGCACACATGCGCACATGCGCACATGCACACATGCACACATGCACACATGCACAGCTGCACACATGCACAGGTGCACACATGCACACGTGCACACATGCACACGTGCCCATGTGCACACATGCACACATGCACAGGTGCACACATGCACACATGCACAGGTGCACACATGCACACATGCGCACGTGCACACATGCACACGTACACATGCACACAGTTGCACACAGTTGCACACAGTTGTACACTACTCAGTATGTGAGATATCAACACACAGACACACCTGCATGCATGCACAGAGCACTACTAAGTGAGCTTAATATTACTATTATTATCAAGACTATTAAAGGTATTGTTAATACACACTCACCAGCATGGATAGGCTGCATTGCTGTTACACCGGAGGGACCTGTAGAAGTGAGGAAACTAATGTCAGTGGGCACAACTGTGCCATTGTTACTGAGTATGATACAGGTCAGTAGTACAACATTCACCTTTCACAGGTCAGCTGCTGATATTGATGATATCACACTTGCACTTTAAATACTATGATGACAGCTACAAACCAAGGACACACCTCACACATGCATTAACTACCAGTGTACACAACAGTCAACTATACATATGGCATATTACCTGCACACTCATAGTCTTGCTGCTGCGTGGCTCCAGCCTCCATCATAATGCATGTCTGCTGCTGTTGTTGTTGTTGGCGTACTGGAGCCACTACACTCATGAGTAGTCCCTCCAGTCTGGTGAGTGGGGGATGTGTAGCCACCCTGCCACCTGTGGCGACCTGTTGCCTGTGGATATCCGACACACGCTGACGGACATTTCTGATTAAATCACTGCAGTGATGTCATACCTGCTCATATGTCCTATTATGCGTGCCTATGTCATTTACCCGACGGACCAGGTCTTGCCACAGTGCAGCCCTCTCCTGCTGATTCTGGCTGGTGCGGGAAAAGAGTATTGCATAATCCTGCACCAAGCTCTGGTGTATCTCCTCATCCTCAGCTGTGGAGTAAGCTGGATTTCGCGGGTAAGCCATGTTCCTGAAAAAGGAAATAACCTGATATCAGCAATATATGTCAGCAGAATTTGGCACACATACTACACATGCTACTCGACTGTTATGATACGACATATCTCACATATATAGCATCTGTCTGTCTATTGGTGGATACACATGTAAATGGCCAGGTATCAGTGCTCAGCCAGCAACTGTGCAACAGTACCTGGCACACTCCATACGACATACTACCAAACCCCAGCAGTCAGAACACTGATTCAGGTCCAGAGCACCTCCTCACTCTGGGGGTTTGTATCTAGGTACTGTATGGGCTACATCATCAACTACTGTGAGCTGACCACAAACTAATTGCCCTGGATATACATATCCCACCTCCACCACCAGCACAAACAAGTATAGTGAATAACATTGCACATGTAAACTTTACACTTTGTAACAGTGACATGGTATGCTTTCAGCCCACTGGGCCAGTGGAAGACACAACCCACAATGCTGACCCCTTCACAAATGCTTTCTACGGACATCTCCGACAATGCATGGATCATGCAGTCCCATATATGGCCAAGACACTCTCCACAAAGGGACAGCATCCTGTCTGGTGGACCCCAGCCTTAGACAGATTGTATTACAAAAGATGGAAGCTACTGGAAGGCAGAGCATAATTCCATAAAGGGAAAGCATGTGTGAGCAGCACTAGTAAGGATCTATTTTCCCTCATACAAACATCCATGGGCAACTTTGATAGGGAAATCAATAGGGACACTACAGATAACCAGAAGGCCTTCTTCAGTTATGTTAGCAACCTGGTCAGAATCCCTCCACTATGCTCATAGTTAGTACACAACAACAAATAATTCACTGAAACCACAGATATTGACAACATTGTGGCAGACAGGTTCAGTGCAGGTTTCACCCCTCCCTCTCCCCCAAAATAAGACATAGTTATCCCAGCTGACTGTAACCTCCCTGTCATCACAGATGTCCAGGTGAAAGCCGCCCTCAGGAAAGCAGAATACACAACATGAATGGGACCTGATGGTATCCCTGGTTGCATGCAACATGAACTCCAACAGGAGCTAAACACACATATAGAAGTGCTATGTAACACTAGCCTGACTACAGGATATGTACCTATACACTGGTGCACAGCAGCAGTGGTTCCACTCCACGAAGGAGGCACCTCAACATACCAGTACAATACAACACAATACAATACATTACAATACAATACTATACAATATGCTATTGCCCCTGGGACTACAGCAGTATACTGTTCTGCTACCCCGACCATTGTGACACATGTGGTGTGATGGTACCTGCTGCTGTCAAACAGTTACACAGGGTGACTCATATGGCATATTACCTATCTGACTAACATTCAGCAGGGGTATGTGTGACATGTACTCATGGGGAGTCTTGCTTCTTAACACTGTGTGGTTTATTGCAGGGTATGTCTTATCTGTGGGTAGGACCCTTTACCTCCACATGTGCTCCTATTGCAGTGGCAAGGACGACACACAGCAGACATTTAGGTTGTGGATGGTGTGAGGTGTTACTATGGTTGTTGGCCATCTGTCATGGGTGTGACTTAAGTATGTAAATCCAGGAGTGGTAACCTCTATGTGGGTAGTATGTGTGTACTCTGTGGTGTTGTCAGTCACTGTGCATTGGTAATGTGTTTGAGTGCATTGTCACAGTGTTGTACATGTCACTGTGTCCTTCTCCATATCTGTAGCTGTCATGTGAGGTACATACCGTGGCAGCCATTATGTGGTGTGGAGGGGTACACTGACCTACATGTCCATAGCTGACACACCATGTCTGCTGACACATACCATGTGCAGGTATGCCAGGAATAGTGTGCCACTGTAAATATCATTGGGGGGACTATTGTACACATTTATGACCCTGTTCACCCCTGACACATGCAGTGGTGGGCAGCCAATCACATATCTGGTGGTTACTGGTGTAGGTGATTTGAAATGGGGCATGGTACTCCAGTTTTGACACTGGTGTTCACTCCATGCCTTTGTCACCAGGCACCTGTTGCAATACATCTGTACACATGTGCCTCACTCAGAATATATATCCATCTCTCTCTCTCTCTCTCTATATATATATGTATATAGATATATCTTTATATATATATATATATATATATATATATATATATATATATATATATATATATATATATATATATATATATATATATATATATATATATAGATATATATATTGATGTACATATATTACTATAGATATGGAGGGAGGGTGTGACAGACAGAGAGGGGTGAGAGTGACAGAGGGGGTGGGACAGGGGGTGTTGAGGTCGTCATATATTTTCATACCTGTAGATAGTCAGATCTGTCTGTCTATATATTGATGTACATATATTGCTATAGATATGGAGGGTGACAGAGAGGGTGAGAGTGACAGAGGGTGGGACAGGGGTGTTGAGGTTGTCATATACAGTCATACCTGTAGATAGTCAGATCTGTCTGTCTATGTATATGTATCTACATATATCTATATCTGTATGTGTGTATTACATATATATGTTTGTACATATTCTATCTACATCTGTCTATGTATTCCTACATCTCTCTCTCTCTGTATGTGTACATATATGCATATTATATATATATATATATATATATATATATATATATATATATATATATACATACATACATATTTTGACATACATACGTATCCATATGATAGATACATATCAACATGTTTGTTTACTATACTGTATACACACACTAACATACTGCTAAACATACATAACTGTGAAACCTACTTTGTACATTGCACTACAACCTACATTCAACCTACATTGATATGTGCACATAGATGCTCTCACATACAAATGTATGTACAGCCTTCACTGATAGTTGCTGTATGTTCCCTGCCCTTTGCACATCTTCATATACATATGGATACAGACCAATGACACATATGGAGGGTTCACAGTATGCAGAACTTTATAGCATTACTTTACATTACCTGTGTTTGTCACAGCTGCTTGTGTTGCCGTCTGGTTTTGTGTCCTGCTGCTCCACTTGCCAGTTGTCAGCTTTCAGGTGGCTGTTGCTGACCAGTTTTGTTTGTGTATGTTTAATTTTGTTTTTCTCTGTCTCTGTCTCTGTCTCTGTCCCTCTCTCTCTCTCTCTCTCTCTCTCTCTCTCTCTCTCTGTCTCTCACTTCCTCCTCAGGGTGCAATGAAAGTTTTGCATGTGTGGACTGGGAGTACAGCATGCTTTTGTAGGTATCTGCATATGTCCATGTGATGGCCTCTGCACCAGTTGTTAGCCAGCATTTGCTAATTGCATGCAGCCAGTTGGGTACTGATTGCAGTTCTCACTGTGATTTTAGAACAGTGCTATAAAAAGGTATGTGAGATAGGCATAGCCTTTTCAGATTTTAAGGGCAGGGACCATGCTGGTATGCTGTGGACAATGTTCTGTGAGTGTAAAGGTTGGTATCTCTCTTATATTTCCAGCTGTGTTGTAGATTAACATTTCTCCATTCATTTATCCAGTTTCCTGTACTAACTGTGTGTGTACATTGACACCTACAACTACTACTACTGTTAATGTGTGTGTGTGTGTGCTTTCCTGTGGGACATGTGGTGTAACTGGTGTATAGCAGTGGCTCTTGCACTTTGTTGCTATGGCTTCAATATTTGCCCTTTACAGTCACTACTTGTATGCCTGCTAGGTGTCCTGACTGTAGTGTGCTGCTGTGGCTTTCCTATTTTCCATGTACATTCACACATTGGAATGCTTGCTATATCTGCTAGGGTGTCACAGCATGCAGTGTGGTCTGGCCAAGGTGTGGGCCCTGACATCTATTAGGGTATTTGAGTATGCTGCTGAGCAGGCCCCAGACACTCTCAGGTGCATCTGTTATCTGCCTCATGGAATGGTACATATCAGTGGGGTACACCCATTAAATTGTCTGGTATGCTGCAGTTGTGACTGTGGGATAGCATGAGCATATGTATTACTACACTTTTTCTGCCATGCAAGTGGTGCATACTTTCTGGACTTCATAGTTACCATTGCATGTGTTGTAACACCTTTCTGCCTACTGTTTGTACATTTCACATGGAGTCTGTGGGGCATTCCTGTAACACAGTCAGTGTTGCTATATCTAGGCTCTTAACTATTCAAATATTGTGGTGTCAAACCTCTCATGTGTACAAATATTTGCAGGTTGTCCACATTTCTGCCTCATATTTTGGTCAATATCTCATGCACAGCTTTTTCTGGCAAATCACTCTGGGCTCAAGTCAGAATATAGTGACAAACATTTAAGTTTCAGACTTCATACCCTTCCAAACATCCCACAAAATGCAGAACCTGTTACTCTCTGAACTGTCTAAGTTTGTTGTAACATTATTTGTAATGTGTCCCTGGTTTTGGCCCTTTGCTCCACATATTTTATTACTTGGTCAGGATGTGTTCCTGTAACAGGTTGTGGAGTATGGGCAGTGATTATCCTGCTGTGAGTATGTGTGTGGCTTGCAAGGTGCTACAGTGACATTATTACCTACTAGCTACCAACTAGCATGGCTGTTTCTGTTCACACACTACTATCATTGATATCCACTAGATTTGACAGTAAATATACATGACATGCTTTGTGTACTACACACCCTATATTCCCTTTACATTCATTCCTACTATTACATGATATATTTATTTTAGCACAATGCTCTTGTATAACAGTCATGGCTCAGTGGTAAGTCATGCAGACTAGTGTTTCCAAGGTCCTGGGTTCAGGACTAACAGTGGGATTTTATTTTGCTTTTGAACTGACTACAGGACCTGTCAATCAGAGTGACTAAGGCACTTTTAAGCAGTTGTAACTGGGTTAGCGCTGGTTTGCGCTGTGCTCACGCATGCGCACTGGCGTTGAGCTCCGCACACACACGCGCACACCTGCTTACAACCGCTTAAATGTGCTTACTCTTGCGCACACCCGCGCTATTTTCTTTGAAAGAAATGAAAATGGGGAGACAGGAAAGTGGTGAAAAAGGGGTCACAAAGAGGATAAGACAGTAGGGAAACAAGCTCGGGTTTTGCAGGAGGGATGTAGGTAAGGCCCATAGCTGCCCATTTCTTCATCAGCAACAGCTGTGCATATGTATGTAATTTGGTGTGACATTTGAAACCTTCCATCCCTGAGAGAGGTGTCAGGACAACAATAATACTTGTTGTGCAGCCAATTGTAATTGATAGTTTCCATGTCCAGCAGACATATGTGCGGAATGGGCAGCTATGTATGGGGCGTAATTTTTTTGTGGGTACAGAGTGCCCTTTTTTTTTTTTTTCAGATGAGAGTGGTATGTCAGGTGAAGGAAGTCGGTATAGCTGGGGAGGTAGGTTGGGTAGGTCAACAGACAAGACAAACAAGGCGCATACAGGGGGCGGTGTATGACACATGTGGGGGGGGTTACACAATTGACGGGGACGGAGGTTTGGATATCCAGAGCCCATGAGTCCACAGATGGCAACAGTGGAACTGATATCCCCACCCATGGGCAGTTGCCACTGTTCCTTCACTGCCCAGGATGGGGCTGTGCTGGGCCCTGTGTAGACCGGGCAACAGGCATGTCCGTAAATTGTGCCACCTGTGCCTCAAGCTGGCGTAGGGGCCCAAGAACAGAGTCCTGGATCTCCCTACGCACCACAGTCCAGACGCTACGGAGGGTGAGTGGTGGTTCTCCTCCGGCCATGCTTGCAGAGGGGGGACGGGCCCCATCCCCTGCAGCGCTTCCACCCGCAGGTGGCACAGGGCCACCGGAGGAGGGTCCAGACTGGGCACTTGTGCCAGGTGCACTCGCCAGCTGAGGTGGGAGAGGTGGGTCCACTGGAACCCGCCTTCCCTGTCGTCCTATGTTTTGCATTATGTCATGACAGTTTGGGTTAGTAACATACAATACCATTCGCAATTAGTTGTAACAGCATGCATTAGTATTCCCATTAACCAAACACCCAGATATTCACACCATTGAACAGCGAGCATAACACATGCATAATTTGAACAGCAATACACAGTCCAACAACATGCAGGGTTGATTGATGGCAACAGGCCATCAGGTTTGGATGTATGAACAGGGCAGATGCATCAACGTACATGCAAATATTTATGACCCAACAGGACAAATGTCCAATTGTGATTGCACATACCAGTTTCATGTGGAATAGATTATATGTGGTTATAGGGTGGGGTGAAGAAAATATTATTAAAACCTTCAAATACCAATACATATGCTGTACATTTCTAATAGCTGCAGATATATACACACTACTGTTCTAACTACAGTTTCCTTTATGATAACTACTTCAATTTGGTGATAGGACTGTTACTGCTACATCAATATACATTTTATTGTGCTTCATACATGTTCATATCTGGCTTTGTTCAGCTACATCATCCTGCTACATTTGCTTTATATAGCTATAGACAACTGTGGATGTTTGGTATTTCAGACAATCATACTATCTGCATATTGCAGGCTGAGAGCAACATATCCAGATTTTGGGATACACATTCCAGCTGCAGCAACACTTTGAACACATTTCGCAGTTTGGTTCTACTTGTCACATTAATTTCATTCTGTACTGACTGCAGTATACTTTATTCAGGGGTTCTTACTACTTTATTGGTGGATTCATAACTCTTTCTCACACTCTCTCACTTGTTTTCATTTTACTATTCAGGATGGTACTTACTTCTAGGCTTTATTGACATGTTTTACCTGTAGTTATTACAATCCTTTCCAGCAGTCTCACTTCTGTCATGTTTCAGTATTTCAACAGGGATATATTTCACACATGTGATTTGCTCATTTTCTGCAGCTGTACTTTTCAGCCTGCTGCAGGTTGTGTACTATTATATTACAGGTGGGGCATCTTTATTTCAGACTTTATTTCAGACATTTTCATTTTTCTGTTTGGATTACAGACTGCAACACACTTTTGTAATCAAGCAATACTTGCAAACACTTTTACACTGTTACTTGCACATTTTATTACTTAGTAACTACACTGCACTCTTTTGCTAACTGTCATACTTTTATATTTCTTTACAGTTACTGGGAGTGGATTACTGACCTGCCTGGTGGCGCAACCGCACCAGCCTATCGCCATAGGCTCTGCGGTTCGCAGAACGGACACCTGCAGCTGTAATATAAATGAAGTAATATTGGAATACACATCTCCATAATATCAGCTAATTTAATTTCTTACATACATAATTAAATGTAACTTACTCAGTAGTGGGGCGTTGGGCATTTGCCGGGCTTCCTGGATCCAAAGGTTCAATTGGTCCTGCTTGCATCTTTTCAGGTCCGCATGGTGGTGACGGACCTGCTCAAAAGTCCTTGGAATCCCTGTGGCACTGGTGAGATCATGAGCCATCCGGTCCCATGCCTCAGCCCTATATGCTCCCCACAGGACCTGGCCCTGCATGAGTTGGGCCTCATGATTGTGCCTAGGAGACAGACCATGTATCTGGACTCCTCAACGCCCCACCTCTGTGCTCAAAAGCAACTACCCTCACCTACTCCTGTCATTCTGGCTGCAAGTCAGTTCTACAATTGTTTATGCTGTGTATTCCCGCCTATGGGGCTTATACATGCCGTTTTTCCCGCACATATCTGTGATTTGCCATTTTGGAATTGTATCAACTTCACAAAACCTGCTTTGTCATGCTCCACTTTCTATTCATTCCTACATATTTGCTATTACTGCAGTTCTCAGTACAGCTGTTGTGGCTTAGTGGTTCAGTACTTTGACTATGGTGCATGGTATCCTGGGTTCGAACCTGACCACTGCTTTTTATATTTTATGACTGTCTAGACAGGCTAGGGGGTGTGTCTGTGTAAAGGCAGTTTTGTTACAGCTTGCTCAATGTTGCCCGTCGGTTAGCTTGTTAGAGCGGTGCGCAGCTCCACGCAAATGGGGTACGCTGGTCTACGCCTCATTTGGCTGTTAGCATGCATATTACACTCAGCTCAGCTAGGTTTGGCTGTTAGCACGCATATTACGCTCAGCTCAGCTAGGGGCACACAGTTTCAGCGTGTTAAACCACTGCTCACCTAGGGGCACTCATTTTGCACCTGTTAAACCACTGCTCACCTACGGGCACTCATTTTGCACCTGTTAAACCACTGCTCACCTACGGGCAGATGCACTCACCTTGTTAAACTGTAGCTCAGCTATAGGCACATCTCGCATTTTTTATTGTTTTGTTATCTCACATTTCTTCAAAATAAATGGACTATTTCATTACATTTAACATAAAATATAATTTTATATGTGTACATATTTGTCAGGGACTTGTTTCGTGCTTATTTTACTAAAAATAAAAACTGATGCTGTGGGGGCTCGAACCATGAATGCCTGCTCTTCAGCCGACGTCTCTACCACTACGCTATTGCTTCTTGGCTTACTTTGCATATTTAGTTCTTATATCCTTTTCCACTGACTGCTAACTGTAGCTGAGCTACGGGCACGCCCGCGCAAACAAGCACACTCATGGGCAAACATCTTTACGATTTAAAAAAATATATAACATGTTCATTTATATATTTTATGTTCATAGTCTGTGGGGGCATGTGTTGTGTTGTGTTTATTCACATTTTCATGGCCTCTGTCATGGGTGTTTACTTTGTGCACTTTTACTCTTCTGGGGGCGTGTCCGTTTACAGGGCTCGGCCTATGGACACGCTCCCTACTGTCTTCCACGGACCGTGTTAGCCTTAGGTGTGATTCAGCATGCTCTCATGAATATGCAGAGCATGCTGACATCACTCCGTTTAACTGCAGCCTCCGTGTAAGAGTTATAACCTTTACACGGAGGCTTCGTGAATCCTGCTGACTGTGTTCCTTATAGTATATTTACTTTTTGCTCCTTTCTTGGCCTTGAAACTGTACTTGATTAACTTTTGACTGTACTGTACTTTATTAATGTGTATTGTATTTACTGTATTTGCTGTACTAATCTTTGTGGAGTTTTTCTCCCTGGGCCTCCGCTATAAATGGGATCCATGCCCAGTTGGACTTTCCCGGTAAACAAATGTAAAATAAAATAAATAAATAATAAATTTAGATATGCTACCGATGCATGTAACCCCTTATGACTTGCAGAAGGAGTCAATTCTGGGTCCATTGTGGGTGCTGTAAATAGCACTTTTAGCTAATATTAAAGATTGAAACAATACTAATTTCATGAACTTTAATCATACATTGAGTTAGGAATGGGGTCCATTCTCACCATAGTACTAAAAACCCAAAAGACTTGGAGAAATTAAACCAAGCTAAAGAAAGCATGTGATCATAATACTGTCAGTGACTCTCAGGACTCTCCCAGTAAAGACAAATGTACAGCCAACAAAACATCCTTGCCACTTCAGTACTTCAGTCACTGCATTTCTACCATGGATGCACAATCATAAAAAACACCAAAGTAAATGATTTTTGCAGTGATCACTATTAATTTCCACTGCTACAGGAATGAATTCTGATTACAAATGCTATGCCCATTATATGAATAAAACAAACATTTCATGAAAAGAATTCATAGATTCATAGGTGTGTACTAGGCTAATGGCCCTGGACCCTTTACAAACCTAACCCATAGGATTACCCTAGCATTGTGCCACCTGACCTTAGTTCCCAGTGCCTCTGTTGAGTAGAGCTACTGGAGTGATCCCCGGGGTGAATTTTCTATTTCCCATCCACTCATCAAGAATTCTGTTGAAGAGGCCCAGTGAGGAGCTTGACATGTATGGGAAGTCTATTCCATAGCATAGGTAGTGTCTGGGTTATGAACCTGTCCCTCCATCATGTTCTGTTGATTGTGGTAATGAGGTTGAGGTCTCTGGAGCATGTGGTGCGGAGGGATTGGGATTTCTTTAGATGTAGCATTTCTAACAGAGCTGGGTCAGACATGGCTTAGCAAGTCAAACGGAGATCGCCTCTAAGTAGGCGATATGAGACAGAGAATAGTTGGAGTTTTTAGAGTCTGTCCATATAGGACAAGTGTTTAAGGCCTAGGATCCTCTGTGTGAGGTACTTTTGTGGCCTCTCAAATTGTTGCAGGTGTCTAGTGAGATACCTGCCAAATGGGGCACTGTACTCGATGACTGGCCTAATGAGGGGAAAGTAGAGGGAGACAATGAACTCTTTCTTCCTGGATGCAAAACCCTTAGTAATGAGATGTGCCACAAAGAAGGATTTTCTGACCACAGTCACAATGTGGTGGTCAAAAGAGAGGTTGCTGTCAACCTGTGTTCCCAGATCTCTTATAATGCCTTCTGTGTTTAGTGGACTACCATTGATGTGGTAATTCATGGGAACTGGGTTTTTCCCAAAGGGGATGATGACACATTTTTTGACATTGAGCTTAAGGCCATGGTTCTGACACCAGTCATTGGTCTCAGTGAGGCCTTTCTGTAGGATGTCAACATCACTTGGGGAGTTAATTATGGCTCCCAACTTGGAATTGTCTGCAAACTTTGTTATCCAGAGTCCCTTCATGTTGGCCTGGACTTCTGAGAAGTAGATACCAAACAGGAGAGGACCCAGGACCAATCCCTGTGGGACTCTACTCATGACTGGTTGGCAGTCTGACTTGGAGTCAGCTACTTTCACACTGTGGGTTCTATCTGTGAGCCAGTTTGCAACCCACCTAGTGATATAGCGGTTGATGCTTAGCTTAGTGAATTTTTCTATGATTCATGAGTGGGCAATGGTATCAAAGGCCTTGGCCAGATCAAAGTAGGCTGTATGAACCACCTTGCCTTCATCCACAGCTCTGGTGACTGACTCAAAGAAGTAAACCAAGTTGAGCAGGCATGATCTACCATTTACAAAACCAAACTGTGTGGGATCCAGAGTTTGGAGATTCCCTAGATCCTTGTTTATTAGGTCCATGATGATGTGTTCCATAGCTTTGCATATCAGACTTGTCAGGCTAATAGGGCGGTAGTTCCCAGAGTCTGTAGTCACTCCTCCTTTGTGGAGAGGGATGACTGTAGTGGTGCGCCATTTGGTAGGGACAAAGCCTGAGGTGAGGTTGTGATTGAACAGGGCACACAGGTGAGGTATCAGTTCACTCTATATTTCATGTAGAACACAGCCAGGAATATTGTCAGGTCCCATATAAGCTGTATTCTTGGCCTTGGACAGTGCTGTTTTAACTTGTGTGGCAGTAATACTGGGTGCCTGGCAATCTACTAGTATTGTGATTGGCCCTGGGGGGTTAAAGTTGGCACTGAATCTGTCAGCCAGTATATTGGCAATATCTGTTGTCTTGGTATAGGAGGTACCATTGTGCAGTAGCTCAGAGCAAATCTGGGTATTGCAATGGAGATTCTTTACATAACTATAGAAGGCCTTGTGGTTGTCTTTACCATCTGCTGCAATTCTGTTTTCATAGCTAGCTTTAGAGGGTTTGATGAGAGATCCCAACTTTTTGTTGAGACTGATAAGGGAGTTTTTCCAGTTTTGGGACCTCACCTTATTCCGCACCAGTTTCCTCCTTCTGTTGTAGAGTTTGTTTATGGCAGGGGACCACCAGATTGGCTTACTTTTTTGGAAGAGACTGTCTTGGTTCTATTGGAAATGGTGAGATCCATGTATTTGTGTACGTGTTCATACAGTGCATTGGTGTATGATTCTGCAGTCATGCAACTATTCTCCATTTGCATGGTTGCCGTGAAGCTAGTCACCTCTGTTTTTAGGAGCCCAAAGTTAGCGTTGGAGAAGTTTTCCATGGTGGTTACCTTTGCAGGGGGGGTGGATTTTAAAGGTGATTAGTTTGTGGTTGGATCTAACCAGGGAGGAATTGACTATTGATGTAGAGCAATGGTCGCCCATGTTAGTAATGACCAGGTAAAGGATGTTGCTACCTCTAAGAACAAGCTGGTCCAGGGCATTGAAATTAATGAATTCCAGGAAATGTTGGGCAAGTGTATTGGTACATGAGTAGTTTTCCCAGTTAAGGGAGAGGTAGTTGAAGTCACCTAGTATGAGAGTGTTAGGTTGGACCCTAATATTCTCCAGGGTGCTTAGAAATGGGGAGTGTGAGTCTTGGGACATGGTTGGGGACCTCTAACAGGCTACGACCTGAATCGATGTCTTACCCAGTGTTAGCTGCAGCTGAAGTATCTCTGATGAGTTATGTTGGGTTGCCATTCTGGAGGTGTGCGTATCCTTTATGAATATGGAAACACCACCGCCTTTGGATCTTCAGTCCAAGTTCTGGGGCCGAAAGGTGTGGAATGGGTTATAGCTTCGTAGTGCATTGGGTGCTTTCTGATGCTTTGAACTAGGTCTCGGTTATAGCACAAATGTCGATGCTCTCCATTTTAAGGGGTGCTTCAAGCAAGTGCATTTTGAGATTTAGACTTCTAGCATTGAGCAACATGACCCTAAGACTGCATTTGTTTGTAGCTGTTACAGTGGTAATTTGGTCTTTGGAACACCACCTAAAAAAGGCACTATAGGGGTGGCAAGAACCTTGGCCAATATCTGGGAGCCCAGGGGTGCCAGATGCAGGCCATTTCTGGCAAAGCATCGAGGTCTGTCAATCATGTCATCCCTGGCCGACAGATACCTGATCCCCTTAGAATGACACCAGAAACTTACCCAGTTGTTGAAATCAATCATTTTCTGCTTGTAATGTGGTATCATTCTGGGTGATGGTAGGATGTTGCTCAGGGCTAGGGTCATACCTGCCCGGGTTACATAATCTGAGAGCTCTTCCATGTCTCTTTTCATGTAGTCCAAGGAAGTATGTCGCAGGTCATTCACACCCACATGTACAATGGCAGAGTCATATTTGTACCTGTTGTTGAGGGACCTTAGTGTGTGCGTTATGTGTTGAATCCTGGCACCTGACAGGCAGCTGACTGTTACTTTCTCCTTATTCAACCTAGTGAGTGGGACATCAGTGTACCTCACTATCGAGTCACGTATGACTAGTGTGCTGGGCATGCTGTTTTGCTTTAGGGACTTTGGTTGAGTGGCACACTGTTTAGGAGAGTTATGTCTCACGATTAGTGCTGTGTTGTGGTGGTCGAGTGCATTTATGCCTTGGAGATCTCTGCTGTTTGGGTAGATTTTTATTGAGAGCCTCCATGAAGGTGGGTGTGTGATTTGTGTTTTTTTTGTGAAGTTAGTGCTGGTGTGTATTCTGGAGGGCTATGTGTTCCATGTGGTGTGGTGCAAATGTTGATCTTCTCCTCTTGACCAGCTATTCAGGTCTTGGCTGGAGAGTGCGTGGCTTCCAGTTTGGATATATAAGTGCATCTCTCGCAAGTCTGAGTGTTGGGAGGTAAGAGGAGAGGATTGCCGGTGTAAATGAGGCAGTTGCTACATTGCCTCAGGATGCCCAAGTTCACCAGGTTAATAGGAGAAAGCACAGGGAACTAACCTTTAGACATACCTGGAGGGGTGGGCATTAATAATGCGTACTGGAGCTGTTTCCTTGTAGAATGTTTATTGCTGGTATCTTACTTCATTTTCTAATGTTCTTAATAATTTGCAATATTTCAAATATTTTTCTTACTTTAAAGTGTCTGTGTTATCCTAATTAATTTGCCACCTACCTCAAGTAATTCAAAAGTAATATGCTGCTATTAAACCTTCTCACATAACTTCAGGGTTCTTTATGCATTTTATAATCAAATAAGGCCCTTTATGTTTATCTGTATGAATTGCAGTAATATGGAAACATCCATGGCACCTTATGCACATAATTGCTCTCCCTGCTTCACTTCACATAAAGCAGATCTTTGGGTACATAAGCTTTTGCCTTAAGTAGGCATGCCTACTGAATTATATAGTCAGCTAAAATGACATTGACTGACAACATTTGCATACCGATGTAGCACCACTCTTTGCAGATTACTGCTATGCACATCTGGAGGCCAGGACTATGAATATGCCCTAAGACTTATTGCAAAGTGATTTTATGAAAAGCCAAATTTTCAGGGTTAATGGGGATAACAATGTGGGTAAATTTAGCACTACATTTTTCTGCAGATATATATTGGCTGTATCTTTGGGATTGAAATGTGTGATATTATTATGGATGCAGTCAGTGCATTTTTTGACATTAATAAAAACAAAATAATACCAATAAACCACATTTGTGTATATTTTGTACATATACTATTTGTTTATATTGTCATAAAGTTCATCTTTTTAAATATCTCAACAATCGGTCAATGTCAGATTTCAATTTTCCAAAAAAGATGATGGTGCAGATTCAATAAAGCTTACACTGTAACATGCAGTTTTGTATTCAATAAGCAGCTCTACACAGTCTGTAGTGCCATGCAAACATGGTAAAAATTGTGGCATGCTAAATACAGCATAAGCACACATCCCTGTGGTTCCTGTAGGCATTCCCCGGGATTCATGAAGCTTGCACCAGGTGCAGGCGTAGCGTCGGCGATCTAACGCCAAATATGGCCACCGAGCGAGTCAGGTACGAGTTGTTTCCATGTGCACTACCAGCGTACGCCACAGCTGTGCAGCTCCCAGCACATGTATGCTAATTACCCGATGTGCAGCAGTGCAGCATGCAAATGAAGGTATATGGTGATTCATGAAGTGGTGCAGGCATAGCGTAAGCATGCAAAAATGTAAACCAAAAAAACGGTTTACATTTTTTCAAACATAAAATCAGAGCCATGACAGCAGACTAAACTCACATATTATACTGTTAATATATGCCAATGGCTAAATATATAGCCATTGGCATAAAAAAAACATGCACAACACATAAAAAAGAACATTTAATGTCATGGCCACACTAACGCAAAGTAAAATCGCAGTGCATCGGTGCGCAAACAGGATCACAATGAAAATATATTTATATGTAATAAAACAGCAATGTAACGCATTTCATGAATTCCCCATAATAGTCAATGGCACGCATGCTATGCCACAACCATGGTGCAAGGGTTGCTAAGGGTCTGTAACAGTGTTCTGCACAGTAACTAGGAATTAGTAGTCAATGCCATGTAAATGAGACAAGTAATACTGAATTGCAAAATCCCCGCCAGCGTAAGGATGTACCTCACAGAGTACCGGTACAACACCAAGGTGTGGCCTGGAGATAAAGATGACATCAAGAGAGGGGTGCTCCACCTTAGCTGTAAGCACATTGGAGCATTGCTAATCCATGTTGCCTGTTGCTAAGCAAAGCCGCAGGATAGGGGTGTGGATGTAGCCATAGCTTTGCTTAGCTGTGAGCACACAAGGTAACCAAAAGTGCATGTGAACGTGGATGAAAATGTGCTCAAAACCGGGTAAACAGCTGTGCGTGGCGCGCACCACAGCTGAAACAAGAAGGATACGGGAAGACAATAAGGAAATGCTGCAGCATGGTAATTGGAGTACAAATGAGTAATTAACACCTAGGAGCTCACAGTGGGCCATTGACAACAGCTAACAAGGCTGCTAGCACATACCCGCAGAACATGAAAGGGGAGGTGCCATACTGCAAAGAAAAGAGAACTGTCACAGCAGAACAAAGCAAACTTGTAGTAGATCAGCTACATAACACATTCTGCTACACAATCCTGGGTTGGGAAAGTACAAAACAAGAAAGCCAGCAGCTGGATGCACGCCTGAAAATGGGAGGAGAATCAGGTTAAAAAGTGAAGTAAAGGGCAATAGATGAATCACGCCAGCCAAGCGTAATTCAACACCAAAGGCCCCACAATAGCAGTACCTGCTGTAAAACCCATAATTAAGATACCCTGCAGCTGGAATTGCACATACACACCCAATTACACCATCAGCATCCATTGCACAATAGTATAAAGTGTGAAAGCACCTCACACACACTTGTGTGTTCCCAGACACTCTGCACCATTGGTGTATACAGATGGGGAAATTTTAATATGTATATGTTAGGGGCTGCCATAGCTTTGATTCACCAGCATGTGTTGGAGACTGACGGTGGTGTGGAGAATGATGCTGAAAACTATCTCAGGCACCAGAGGAGGAGAATAGTGTTCAGACCCAGGGTAACCTGCCAGGGGCCACATGATCTGGAGATAGTAGAGCGTTACAGGGTGGACAAGAACACCATACAGCAACTTGTTGAGCTGTGCTGGCCACGCCTCAAAGCCAGAAATAACAGAGGGGGACCCATCCCAGTGGACATGAAGGTATGTGTAAGCTTGAGAATACTAGCCACAGGTACCTTTCAAAGGCCAACTGGGGATATCATGGGGATCTCACAAGCATCAGCATCCAGGTTACTCCACCAGTTCCTGGATGCCATGTTACCACATGCCAATGAGCACATATACTTCCCCCGAATGCAGGAGGAGTTGGCCAGCAATATGCATCACTTCCACTGTGTGGTGGACTACCCAGAGGTACTGGGTGCAATAGACTGCATGCACATACACATCAAGACACCACTCGGTGAGCAGGGCACTACATAAACCGCAAGGGATACCTCTCCATCAACTGTCAGGTCATGTGCAATGCCCAGGGCATTATCATGTATGTGTGTGCTGGCAGCCCTGGAAGCTATCACAACTCCCACATCTGGCATGCCTCACAGCTGTATCAGGTATTTGCCAGGGGGGGACATCCCATATGGCCACCTGGTGGGGGATGCTGGCTATGCACTGGAACCATGGATGATGACTCCCATCAGATATGCACACACACCCATGCAAAAACGCCATAATGAGGCACACGCAGAAGCCAGAATCATCATAGAGCATGTGTTTGGGATGCTGAAATCACGGTTCCATTGCTTGGACATATCTGGTGGAGTCTTGCAGTACTCTCCAGGCATGTGTGCCCACATCTTCATAGTATGTGCCATGCTACACAATATGATCCTGCAGAAACATCTGCAGCAGGGACAGAATGGTGAAGGCCCTCACAGCCCACCACCATTGCCAAGGGCTCCAAAGGCACAGAGGGACTCAGACCACGAACACCCTGTGCCAGCCCCAGTAGGCAGACGGAGGCATGCCCAGTATGCCCATGCCTTGGCAAAGAGGGAACGTATAGCACACACACTGACAGTGTAAGCACCTATGGACTGACATCCTTCTCCACCTGCACACACAGCAAACATGGATGGCACACACACATGACCACCTGTAAATTGTCATGTATAGGTGGTCTACTGTGTGCATTCTACATAGGCAGTCCTCAACTATTGTACACACAACTGCCATTGGCACAAAGTAAGCCAATACCTGAACAGTAAATTAAGTTATCAGCATGTGTCGATACTGTATGTATAGGTTCATAGGTACATAGGTAGGTACATGCCTAACTGCCCAAGGCCATTCATAAGCATAGCCAAAATGTGTCTCCTGTTGCCACCCCATTGATTAATTGTCCCTCTGCGGAGCAGAGCCAATTTCAGGATCCCTGGGGTGTATCCACTGTTCCCAACCCACTCTGCAAGGATTCCCTGGAGTGTTAGTGAGGGGCTCTGTATAATGTAATCAGGGATGTAGTTCCAAATCATGGGGAGTACCTGTGACAGGAATCTGTCACTCCAGCATCTTCCAGTTATGGTTGTGGCAAGATGTAGCTCATTACAGTGTGTGGCTCACTGTGACATGGATTTCCATAGGTGGAGTATATCCATTAAGCCTGACTTGGACATGGCTTTGTTGGCCAGCAAATATCATCTCTGAGTAAACGAGATGCCACTGAGTAATGCAAGAGTTTATGCAGTCTGGCAGCATAGGACAAATGTCTGAGGGCATTATCCCTCTTTGCGAGGTACGTTTGTGGCCCTTCCAGCTGTCGGATGTGTCTTCTGAGGTGCAGCCAAAATGGGTTATCATACTCGATGATGGGATTGATGAGTGATGAGTAAAGGGGCACAATAACCTAAGTCTGTTTAGATGTGAACCCTTAAGTAATAAGATGGCCTACATAGACGGATGTCCTAACTACTTTGCAGATATGACTGTCAAAGGAGAGATCACTATGTAATGTAGTCTCCACATACCCATTATGTCGTCTGAATTATAGTGTCTGCCACTCATGTGTTAATGTGTGTGTGTGTGTGTGTGTGTGTGTGTGTGTAGTTTCCCAAAATGGAATGACCATGCAGTATGTGGCCTTTAGCTGGCGGCCATGACTCTGACACCCTGTGTTGGTCTATGTAAGGCCCCTTGAAGGATGTCTGTGACAGCTGGACTGTCAGTTATGGCTCCCAGTCTGCAGTAATCACCAAACATGGCCTGCTGTAGTCCACCTGTGTTAGCCCGTACCTCTGCGAAGTATATGGCAAACAGTAGGGGCCCCAGGACTAAGTCCTGTGGGACACCAGTTGTGACTGGTCAAGAGTTGGACCTGGAGGCTGCTAGGCTTACCATGTGGGTTCTGTGTGTTAGCCTGCTGGCAAATCAACCTGTGATGTATGGGTGTATGTAGTGGCTGGTGAGTGTAGAAATAATACCTGAGTGGGGAATGGTGTCAAAACCCTTGGCGAGGTCCAGGTAGTGTGTGTGAACTACCACACCCCACACCTAAAGTCTAGGTGACTGTAAGATGTCAAACAGGTTCAGGGCATGATCTGCACTCAGTCAAGCTGACCTGGGTTGGGTCAAGTGTCTGGAGGTTACCATTATCTATGTTAATGAGTGCCATGAGGATGCACTCCATAGCCATGCAGATCAGGCTACTCAGGCTTATGGGGTGGCAGTTACTATGGTCAGTTGTGTCACCACCTTGGTGGAGTGGAATAGCTGTTGCCATGCGCCAGTGAATGGCCATGTACCCTGTGTAGAGGCTGATGTTGAATTGCTATATTAGGCGGGGGGGTCACTTTGTCTTGTAGTGTCTGAAGGATGCAGTCTGGGACACCATCTGCCTCCATTGATGCTCTGTCATGCCGTTTGAAAGGGCCATTACCACCTGTATGTCTCAGATGTCTGGGATACTGTACGTATTGGGTATTGTTGTGGGCCTTGTAGGGAGTAAAGCTTGCTCCGAATGTATCATCAAGTGTGTTGGTGATATCAGTAGGGTCAGTATATTCAGTGCAATATTGCACCAGCACAGTGCAAATCTGTGTCTTACTGCTTACATACTTGACATAGCTAAAGAAGCCTTTGTGGTCATATTCCAAATCCATGCCTATTTACCTGTGGATGTCAGCCTTGGATGATTACATGAGTAACATAAGTATCTTGCTAATACTGGTCACAGACATCTGCATGTCTTGGGATTTGCTGTTGTTCTGGACTACTGTCCTACTTCTGTTGTATAGCCTATATAATGCAGGGGTTCACCAGACTGGTGTCCTTGTGTAGGAGTAGCGAGTCCTGGTTTACCATTGATGGCATGACCCATACATCTTTGTAGGTTCTTATAGAGTGCATTTGTAATTCCATCTGTACCTTGAGCAGTGTCATCCCTGAGCGTGAGGGGCTGTGAACCCTCCCACCTCTGTCATTAGTACTCTTAATTTAGCTGTAGGAAAGGTATTCACTGTGTGTTCCTTGGGTGGGGGAGATGGTTGGGAGTAGAAATCATCAGTGAATAGTTAATGGTCAGATCTAAACAGCTGATATACCCCCTGGTCTGAATGCAGGTGTCTCATTAAAACCTGTGTTAGTCAAGATACAACACACTAAATTGAAATGATTTTATTAAAGTATTTTTTTATATATTTTTTCATTTTTATATTTTGTCATATGATTATGTATTTTTATTCTGCACAATTTTCTCTTGCATGTATTCTTTATACATCTGCACACACACATATATATATATATATATATATATATATATATATATATATATATTTGTGTGCATTAAGTTTTCTTAAGTTTTAAATATTTTTTGTACTTAATTGATCATGTGACCTTGGCTGCGGGTCATGTAATGTTTTGGGCTTGTATTTAAATGGGTGATTTTATTGTACCTATTGTTAATCATTGAGAAAGGGTTTTATACCTGAAAGCTTTGTTGTCTGATAAAGGTGACTTTTTGCTCAACTGCTCAACTGTTGTCTTCATTTCAGATCTAAACAGTGACCAGTTTACCTCTGCTGTAGTTCACCTGTTGCACATGTCAGTGATTACCACTTCTAGTATGTTTTCACCTCTCATTAGTCCATCTACCAACTGATACAGGCCATATGAGGTAATAAATCCCAGGAAGTGTTGGGCCTGGAAGTGAATACTTGAGTAGGTTATCCAGTTAAATGTAGGGTAGCCAACACTGACCAATAACAGGGGGTCTGGTAGGACTGTCATGTTTACCACTGTCTCCAGATAGTTGTAGTGGTGCTCCTGGGTCATGGAGGGTTATCTGTAGCAGCTTACAGTTTGCATTGCAGTCGTGGCTGATGTTAGCTGCACATGGATAATCACAGAGCTATCATGCTGCCCCACTAACTTGGAGGTGTAGGTATCTCCGATGAATATGGATACACCCCCTCCATGTCTGTGCCAGTCCATGTTCAGTGGCTGAAATGTGTGTTATGGGTTGTAGTCTGGTAGTGCCGGTGTGCTCACAGGAGCCTTATACAGGTCCCAGTCACAGAACAGATGTAGATGTTGTCCATACTGAGGGGTGCTGTGAGTGCGTGCATGTTGAGAGTACTACCCCTGGTGTTGAGTAGCCTAACCCTCATTGATTCCACTATTGTGCAGTTCATGGAGGTGAGATTCACCTCTGAGACCTGCCTAAATACGGTACCATGTGGGCTCCAATAGCCTTGCCCAGCATTCCAAAGCATTAGGCTGACACATGCAAGTTGGTATGACATTGTTGCAGGCATGTTTCCCATCTGTGCTTGTGTCCCATCTTTCCTGTAGGTAACCTACTGGTAAGCAATACAAAGCCTGAAACCTATACATGTCCACTAGCTTCCAAGATAGGCTTTTGGAGTGATTATGTATCAGTAGTCTGTATGCTATTGCTGTACTTCACTGTTGTCTGACTACATGGTGATTTTACACTGTATATTGTGATCAGAAAACTCTGTATGATCACATGATGTTGGAGATGGCCTGCACTGTAGAAGTTCACAGATAGGTAGTAGGTTATCTGCCCAAGGGCATTTAGAAGCATAGCTGCAGTGTGGTGGCTTTACCTGCACCATTGATGAAGTAACTGAGCCTCTGTAAAGCATAGCCAATGAAGTGATTCCAGGCAGAGTTGCTGGAAGCTGTTGAAGACTGGGGTGCTGTAGGGTGATAGGGGCACATAGTGATCTCAAAAGGGCATGTTAACATGACAACCCAATAGCATTCAATTTCCCCAACAGGTCTTGCAGCTATAACATTGAGTGGCTCCCCCACACCCTGGCTGTATGTTTCTGGGACACATGATCCCAGGGGTGTATATACTGTTGGCCAGTCACACATCAAGGTTTCCCCTGAAGTGTGTCAGTGAGGGGCTATGCCAAATGTAGTTAGGATGTTAATGTATAGTCTCTCAATTCATGTGTCATGTCGGTATTTCAAGAAGCTCACTGGGTGTGGGTGGCTCCGCCTGTTGTGTAGCCAAGCTTACACATAGGATTCATGGACATAGGAAATAGGCAGAAGGAACGTTAATGTCAATAGTGTAATGGCTACAGCATTTGCATAATATCTGTGCAGTCCTGGTTCAAATCCCAATAAAGTCAGAGATGATTTACATGTTACATAGTATACCTTAACCACAGCTCGCATATATAGGTAGTATTCCACAGAATAATAAACATTTGGAACACACAACCGCTGAAATGTGCGTTAATCACCCTTGCACTACCAGTGCCTGGTCTGAGAGGTAAAATGACCACTGCCAGGATTAGAACACACAACCTTCAAAATAACATACCACTAAGCTACCTGTGATGCACCAACAGCAGTTGTGTATTCTGACAGGATAAAACACAAAAGGGAGGAATGTGTGGAAATAGGACAAACTGCCATGTACCCAATAAAAGGTGTATGCATATAAATCAACATATATATATATATATATATATATATATATATATATATATATATATACACATAGAGAGAGAGAGAGAGAGAGAGGTTATATGTCAATATATAGGGATATACATATATATGTAGATATATAGATAGGTTAACAACATCTACACAACCATGGAGGTACATATAAATGGGATACCTACCAAATACCGAATGCTTGACATACCGACACGTGTAATCACGAGGCTTAAATACCGAAAGACCACAGTACCGAAACACCAGAAGCGCAAGTTTTAAAATCCCGATGTTAAGGGACATTTAGTTAGTGCTTCTGGTGTTGCGGTTCAGGTAGGTTACTGTGTGTAAGTGTGTTTCTGAGGGCTGTAGTGTTTGTAAGTGTGTGTTCTGAGTGTGGTGTGTGTTCCTGGGGGACTGTAATGTGTGGGTGTGGGTTTGCTTTATGCGCCTGTTTGTGCAATCTCAGAGGTAGAATATTAAAGTAGGGGGGTGTGGGGAGCGTAGCCACCTACATGGGGGTGTAGGGGGGCTTGCCCACCTGCTCATACATAGTGTAGGATGGTTTGTTTGGATGTAGTGGGTAGCAGTGTGTCTGTGTGTGCGTGTGTGTGTTCCATGTTTGTGTTACTTTCGCGAGATTGATTGTCGCGAGTTTGAGTGTTCGGTAATGCGGGGTAAGGGAGTCTGGGCCCGGTACTGTGGGTGTCAGAATTGTGTGTGTTTGGGATCCCATAGGTATCCCGTATACAGTGGTTAAAGTGTTCATATATAAGTATAACATGGACCAATCACACATTCCGCCACAACCAAACTTTATGAACAAAGGATATGGAGAGTATATGCCTATACACTATTACAAATATGTGCTATGGACATGAGTCAAAGATAGGGTTACCACCTGTCCCACTTTGCGAGGGACAGTCCCTCTTTGGGGGTTGTGTCCTGACCAAAAATATTAAAAATGGCAAATGTCCTGAGATTGTAGGACATAATTATGTCCCATATGTAATGTAATAGTTGCATAAAATAGTTATTTCTGTATCTAAAATACATACATGTTACAAGAAACAGGATAAGCAACTAAACTGCTACAAGAATAAGCTTATATTAGGCAAAAAAGGAAAGTTCTATCCTTTGTACTGACTGTGGGTTTGTGTCGGCCTGTAAAATCTGATGTGTGTCCCGAAAATGTCCCACTATGGCCATTTGAAAAGGTGGCAACCCTTGCCAAAGAGGGTCAGTCACCAACACAACTCCAATTACTGCAAATACCTACAACAGAAATACACAGACAGCTTTCATGTGGCAACACTTTATTACATTCCGATGTATTGCCTAAAGGATTCAAGGACTAACATCACCTGCATGCTATACAGGAACCAATTAACAGTGCCTTAATGAATCAGCCTGCAATTACCATAGTATTAGTCCACTAAAGGATAGGTGTTCAAATAGGGAAGGAACCCTCACACACATATTGATTATGTATAAAAGCAGTTCCTACACACCTGCATCTGCTATGTACACCCACCAACATCTCCCCCACAGCCAAACCAATTACAATACAAACTGTAATAACATCACAAATCATTCACTCACTGTACGACATCTGCAGAAGCCTTAACATACCTTGTCAGAGACACACTAACATGGCCCTATGTGAAATAGCTGCTGTTATACAATGGAACAGCTGCTGCTGTTACAGGGTTTGTTTGCACTAACCCCGTTTCAGAGGGTTGTGTGTACACCAGGAAGTGTTACCAATTACTGATTAACAGCACAATATGATACACATGTACACCAAACCAAAGTTGTCTGGTGAGCACACTGTAAACCACCTAACATTTCATGCATAGCCAAACATCCTTGCCAGACTGAAACATCTGCAGAAGTATCAGGTAAAAACAAACCCTGCATAAGTAGCAATGTTCTGAAATATAACAGCTGTACTCACATGTAGAACAACATCTTCTAGCCATTACACACAATCCACGGGAGTCATGAAGCTAATATATCTCTGTCTGTCTCCATATAGCTGTTGCAATACATCACAAACAACACATCCAGGCCGTCTTCCTTGAAAGTAAGGCAAAGGGACAATGCCCAAGTAGAGTACTCAATTATACACCACTGTTGCCATGGTAGTGGCTAATGGAGTAGCTGCACAGCTGATGTGCATGTAATTAACTACTTTGGAACACCAATTGGTGGTCAGGATAGCACATGTTGCCGATATCCAACCACTACCTTTCTTTCCACTCCACTAACTACCTTGATTATAGCAAGCTCAGATGTTCATAAGCCTAGTACTTATTATACAGCAGGAACTTCTCATTGTAACATTTGCTAATGTCTGTTATGTACTTCACAGATAAAGATTCTAGTTGTCTACTGATGTACTATGTTCTTCATCTGTAAATATGTTGTAAGTAATTGCTATGTTAAATTGTTAATCGCTATGTAATCCAATGTAACTACTGTCTGTTATTTTACTGTGGAGCTTTTCTCCCCAGGCCTCCGCTGAAAATGGACCTACATCCAGTCGGACACTCCCGGTCAACAAATTTAAATAAATAAATAAATAAATTTAACTATAAAAGGCTGGCTTGTCACACATTCAAACCATCTGTATAATACCAGCAGAACATTACAAAGAAGACTGAAACACAAACTGAAAAGGATTGAAATAACAGTCAACGACACCTCAGGTTACTAATAAGGTATGCAGAACACTCAATATGTCTGTGTATGTAGTACTTGTTCTGTAATAATTAAAGTGTACACAATGCATATAGTGGAAACAGTTATCTTGTAGTGATGTATTGTTGAGCATAGTAACGCTTGTAGTATTTATCTGTGTACTGTTGTAGGTCACAAGGCAAACACTGCATACACCACAAGGGATGCTATATAAGGGCTTTGAACCCAACAATTCCTCTCCAGCTGCTGTCAGTGGCAGGGTTGGTCCAACAAGTACATGCTATAACAGGGGATAGAGCATGTTGATATATTGTAACAGTTGGCATATGTATGGGTGTATTACTGAGAATAACATGTCAAAGGTGGGCCTACTGTGCAATTATGATTTGCATTGTAGGATATTGTGCCACTAACTGTGTAATGTATATTATTGTAGGCAGATTTGTATTACATTTTACATAGCATTACTGTTATGTTAGGCAAACATTAGTTATGTCTACTGGTATTTACAATACACAACAGGATACATATGACTTGTAGTCACCCGACAGTTTATCAGCATGATAGCAAAGTAAAATGGAAGAGCTAGTTAACTATCCATGCACATAAGACATGTAATAGGTTCAAAGGTAGGTACTAGGCTGTCTGCCCAAGGGTATTTATAAGCCTAGCTAGAGTGTGTTGGCTTCCGCCACCCCCTTAGGTTAGTTCCCTGTGCCTCTGAACAGCAGAGCCATTAGTTCCCTATGCCTCTGTCCAGCAGAGCAACTGCAGTGATCCCTGGTGTACATGTCTGTCTCCCATCCACCTGTCAAGGTTTCCCTTGAAGAGTGCCAGTGAGGGGCCCTGCCTGATGTACATTGGAATCATGTTCCAAAGCATGGGGAGTTTCCAGGTCAGGAATCTATCCCTCCAGCACGTCCTAGTTATCGTTGTGGTTAGATGTATATCCCTAGAGCATGTGGCTCTCAGGGGCTTTTGTTTAGGTGGAGCATATCCAGCAATACTGGGTTGGACATGGGCCTTGTATGTCAAGCAGAGATCACCTCTGAGTATGTGGTATAAAACCAAGTACAGCTGGAGTTTCTTTAGTTGGGCTGCATAGGTCATCTGTTTGAGGTCAGTAATGCTCTTGGTGTGGTACTGTTGTGGTCTTTCAAGCTGTTGCAGTTGTCTTGTAAGGTACATCCCAAATGGGGTGTTGTATCCTTTAATGGGTCTAATAAGTCATGAGTAGAGAGGCACAATGGCCTCCTTTGTTGTGGATACGAATCCATTTGAGATTAGGGGGGCCACGTAGAAGGATATTCTAGCCACCATGGCATTATGGTTATCCAAGGAGAGATTGCTATCTACTTGAGTTCCCAGATCCCTTATTTCCTTTTCTGTATGTAGGGGACTAGCACCTATGTGGTAGTCCATGGGTAATTAGTTTTATCCAAAGGGGATGACTATGCACTTTTTGGAATTCAGCTTGAGGCCATGATATTGACACCAGGTATCCATCTCAGTGCAACCCTTCTGGAGGGTGTCTGTATCAGCTGGAGAACCAATTATGGCCTCTAGTTTGCAGTCATCTGCAAACCTTTTCAGCCAAAGTCCTCCTCTGCTTGCCTTTACCTCAGAGAAATATATACCGAACATGAGGGGTTCTAGGACTGAGCCCTGGAGGATGCCACTTGTAATTGGTTTACAGTCGGACCTAGGGTATGCAACTCCCACTGTGTGGGTTCTGTCCGTGAGCCACTTTGCAAACCATCTCGTGGCGTAGGGGTTAATGTTCAGGTGGATGGGTATGTCGATAATACCATAATGGGGAATGGTGTCTAAAGCCTTTGAGAGATCAAGGTAGGCTGTGTGGACCTACTTACCCTCATCTAATGCCTTGGTAATTGTCTCAAAGAAGTCCACCAGGTTTAGGAGGCATGTTCTGCCCTTAACAAAGCCAAATTGGGTGGGGTCAAAGGTTTGGAGGTATCCAATGTCTCTGTGAATGAGATCCATGATGATGTGCTCCATAGCCTTGCAGACCAGGCTAGTCAGGCTTATAGGGCAATAGGTCCCATGGTCCATTGTGGCACCACCTTTGTGGAGTGGGATAACTGTTGCTGTGTGCCATTCAGGGGGCACAAAGCCTGATGCAAGGCTATTATTGAACATGATGCATAAGTGGGGAGCCAGTTCGTTCTGAAGTTTGTGTAAAACTCAGCCTGGGATGTTGTCCGGTCCCATGGATGCTGTGATATTGGCTGTAGAGTGCAGCTTTTACCTGTGTAGTTGTGATTACAGGGACTCTGCATTCTTCCTGTATAGATATGGGCCCTTTAGGGGGTGAGAGGGGCGAAAGGTGGCACTGAACCTATCTGCCAGGATGTTGGCAATATCATTTGGTTCTGTAATGTTCGTGCCTTTGTGCTGTAACTCAGAACAGATCTGGGTGTTGCCATCAAGATATTTGACATAGCTATAGAATGCTTTGTGGTTGTCCTTTGAATTAGTGGCAGTTTTGTTGTTGTAGCTAGCTTTGGAGGATCTTATAAGGGATCTCAGCTTCTTACTGAGGCTGACCAGGGAGCTCATCCACTCATGGGATTGTACTCTCTTTTGCAACAGTTTCTTCCTTCTGTTCATAGGTTCATAGGTTCATAGGTTCATACTAGGCTATCTGCCCAAGGGCATTTATAAGCCTAGCTCTGGCTTATGTGGCTTACCTTTTTCTTTTTTTTTTTGTTCTCTATGCCTATCATTTTCTGGGTCAAGCAGTGACTCAGGCAGCTGAAGTAATCCCTGGGCATATCTGCAATCTCCTCATCAATGGTCAGAATTCTCTTGAACAAGACCCAGGAGAGGTGCTTTCTGCCTCACATGTTTTGTTTTGGTCCACAGGGAGTCTCTCTGGGTGTTGAATGTGTCTCCCTCAGAGCGCTCTATTTATAACCGTTAAGTCAGTTCTCCTCTTTTTTGGGTTCTGAGGATCTAGATTTTTTTGGTGAAGCATATTCATCAAATCTGGGTTTGACATGGCCTTATATGTCAGGCACAGGTCACCCTGAGTAAGCGGTATGAGACTGAATAGAGGGATTGAGCTTTCTTCGGGGCAGCATAAGACATATTTTTTGAGACCCTTCCTTTTTTGGTGAGGAACTTTTGGGGCCTTTCAAGCTGCAGCAGGTGTCTGGTCAGATACATTCCGAACAGGGCATTGTACTCTAGTTGTACAGCTTGTTTATGGCAAGGGACCACCAGATTGGCTTCCTTATTTTGGAGGATAGCATCTTGGTTCTGTTTGGGATAGCACAATCCATGCACTCGTGTAAGTGCTTATATAGTGCATTTGTGTAGGATTCAGCAGTTGTAACTGTATTGTCCATCTGCATGGGTGTCATGGAGTTCACCACTTCTGTCTTAAGAAGCATGAATTTGGCTTTGTAGAAATATTATACTGTGGTTTCCTTAATGGGGGGTGGGGGCGGGATGTGGAAATCAAGGGTGTTTAGCTTCTGGTCGGATTGGACCAACAAGGAGTTGACGTCAGGTGTGGAACACCGGTCACTCATGTTGGTATTGCCTAGGTCTAGGATATTGTTGCCCCTGGTGGGGGTGTGGTTAAGTTGATCCAGGGCATTGAAGTTTATGAATTCCAGAAAGCGTTGAGCTAATGAGTTGGTACACAAGTAGTTTTCCCAGTTAATGGTGAGGTATTTGAAGTCGCCCATTAGTAGGGTGTTTGGTTGAACCCTAATAATTTCCAGTACATCAAGAAAAGAGAAATAGGAATCTTGGGGCATGGTGGGGGATCTGTAGCAAGCTACAATTTGGATTGCAGTTTATCCCAGAGGTAGTTGCACTTGGATAACTTCGGATGCATTGTGCTAAGCAACTAGCCTGGAGGGGTGGATATCCTTAATGAATATGGACACACCTCCTCCTTGGATGTTTCAGTCCAGTTTACATGGCCGAAAAGTGTGGTATGAGTTATAGCCTAGTAGTGCAGGGGTGCTCTCTGGAGCCTTGAACCAGATCTCAATCACTCCACAGATATCGATGTTCTCCATTACAAGGAGTGCCTCGAGTGAGTGCATTTTGAGATTTAGACTTCCAGCATTGAGTAACATTACCCTCAGTTTGTGCTTGCCTCTTCCTGTTATGGCGGTGAATATGTTATTTGAACCTTGCCTAAAGAAGGCACTATAGGGGCAGCAAGAGCCTTAGCCAATATCCAGAATCCCAGAGGCAACAGGTGCAGGCCATCTGTGGCAAAGCATCGTGGTCTGTCAACCATGTCATCCCAAGCAGAGAGATACTGGATCCCCTTAGAATGGCACCAGAAGCTTAGCCAATTGTTGAAGTCAATCATTTTGTCCTCGTACTTCGGTATCATTGTGGGTGATGGCAGAATGCTACTCAGGGCTAGGGTCATACCTGCCTGGGCTACAAGATCGGAGAGCTCTTCCATGTCTCTTTTCGTACTTTGAGTGCGTGGGTTATGTGGTGGATCCTGGTACCTGACAGGCAGCTGACAGTAACCTTTTCCTTGTTTAGCCTGGTGAGTGTGACATCTGTGTGCCTGACTATAGAGTCACCTATGACTAGAGTGTTGGGTACGTTATGCCTTATGGGCTGTAGTTGAGTGGCACACTGAGTATGAGTTTGACATAGATAGGTAGTCTGTTCCAGAGTATGGGAAGTCTCTGGGACAGGAATCTATCCCTCCAGCATGTTCTGTTTATTGTGGTGACAAGGTTTAGGTCCCTAGAGCATGTAGCTCAGAGGGATTGGGATTTCTTCATGTCCAGCAGCTCTGGGTTTGACATAGCTTTTCATGTTAGTCAGCGATCGCCTCTGAGTAGGTGATATGCAATGGAGTAAAGCTGGAGTTTTTTGAGACGGTCTGTGTAAGGCATCTCTTTGAAGCCAGTAAACCTCTTTGTGAGGTATTTTTGCGTTCTTTCCAGTTGTTGTAGATGTCTTGTGTGGTACATGCCAAAAGGGGCATTGTACTCTATAATGGGTCTAATAAGTGATGAGTAGTGGGGAACAATGACCTCTTTTTTTCTGGATGAGAAACCTTTTGTGATGAGGTGTGCCACGTAGAAGGATTTACTGACCACTGTGGCGATGTGATTATCAAAGGAGAGACTACTGTCCACCTGTGTCCCAAGGTCTCTTATCACACTTTTGGTGTTAAGTAGACTACTGCCTATGTGGCAGTTCATGGATACAGAGTTTTTACCAAAGGGAATGACAATGCACTTTTTGGCATTGAGCTTGAGACTATGTCTTTGACACCAGGCATCTGTCTCAGTGAGGTCCTTTTGTAGGATGTTCGCATCATTAGGAGTTTCAATTATGGCTCCTAGTTTGCAGTCATCTGTGAATTTAGTTAGCCAAAAACCTTCTGTGTTAGCCTGTACTCCAGAAAAGTAGATACCAAACAGGAGAGGACCCAGGACTGAACCCTGTGGTACTCCACTTGTCACTGGTCTGAAGTCTGATTTGGAGTCTGCTACTTTCACGGTGTGGGTTCTGTCAGTAAGCCAGCTGGCAACCCATCTTGTGACATAGGGATTTATACCTAGTTTAGTGAGTTTATCTATAATTCCAGAGTGGGGGATGGTGTTGAATGCCTTGGCAATAGGCTGTGTGAACCACCTTACCCTCATCTATGGCTTTGGTGACTACTTCAAAGAAGTCTATCAGGTTTAGGAGACATGATCTGCCTTTTACAATCCCAAACCGTGTGGAGTCTAGAGTTTGGATATCTCCAATGTCTTTGTTTATGAGTTCCATGATGATACATTCCATGGCCTTGCAGACGAGGCTCGTCAGGCTAATGGGGAGGTAGTTCCCGGGGTCTGTTGTGGCCTCCCCTTTGTGGAGTGGGATAACTGTCATGGTGCGCCATTCAATGGGCACAAAGCCTGAGGTGAGGCTATGATTGAACATGGTACTTAGGTGGGGTGCCAGTTCATTCTGTAGTTCATGTAGAAGGCAGCCTGGGATGTTGTCAGGTCCCATGGATGTTGTGTTCTTGGCTTTGGATAGTGAAGTTTTTACCTGTGCAGCCGTGCTTACAGGAACTTTGCATTCTTCCGGTATAAAGATGGGCCCTTTAGGGGGTGAGAGGGAGGTAAAGTTAGCACTGAACCTATCTGCCAGGATGTTGGCATTATCAGTTGGTTCTGTATATTTAGTGTCATTGTGCTGTAACTCAGAGCAGATCTGAGTGTTGCCATTGAGATTTTTGACATAGCTATAGAATGCTTTGTGGTTGTCTTTAAAATCAGTGGCAATTTTGTTTTCATAACTAGCTTTGCAGGATTTTATGAGGGATCTCAGCTTCTTACTGAGGCTGACCAGGGAGTTCCTCCAATCATGTGATTTTACTCTTTTTTGCAACAGTTTCTTTCTTCTGTTGTAGAGTTTGTTTATGGCAGAAGACCACCAGATTGGCTTCCTTTTTTGGAGGATAGCATCTTGGTTCTGTTAGGGATAGCACAATCCATGCATTCGTGTAAGTGCTTATAAAGTGCATTTGTGTAGGATTCAGCAGTCGTACCTCTATTGTCCATCTGTATGGGTGTCGTGAAGTTTGCCACTTCTGTCTTAAGAAGCATGAAGTTGGCTTTGGAGAACTTTTTTACAGTTGTTTTCCTAATGGGGGGTGGGAGCGGGATGTGGATGTTTAGGGTGATTAGCTTGTGGTCGGATCTGGCCAACAAGGAGCTGACCTCTGGTGTGGAACACCGACCGGTCACCCATGTTGGTGATGACCAGGTCTAGGATATTGCTACCCCTGGTGGGGGTGTGGATAAGTTGATCCAAAGCGTTGGAATTGATGATTTCCAGAAAACGTTGAGCAAAAGAGTTGGTACATGAGTAGTTTTCCCAGTTAATGGTAGGGTAGTTGAAATCACCCATTATTAGAGTGTTGGGTTGTACCTTAATATTTTCCAGTGTATCAAGAAAAGAGGAGTGGGAATCATGGGGCATGGTGGGGAGTCTGTAGCAAGCTACAATCTGGATTGCGGTTTTGCCCAGAGTTAGTTGAACTTGGATAATCTCAGATGCATTGTGCTGAGCAACTAGCTTGGAGGTGTGGATATCCTTAATGAATATGGACATGCCTCCACCTTTAGTGTTTCGGTCCAGGTTTGGTGGCCGAAAGGTGTGGTATGAATTATAGCCTGGTAATGCAGGGGTGCTCTCTTGAGCTTTGTACCAGGTCTCTGTCACTGCAAAGATGTCAATGTTCTCCATTTTAAGGAGTGCCTCGAGTGAGTACATTTTGAGGTTTACACTTCTAGCATTGAGTAGCATTACCCTCAGATTTTGCTTGCTTGTACCTGTTAAAGTGATGAATTTGTCATTTGAACCTTGCCTAAAAAAGGCACTATAGGGGTGGCAAGAGCCTTTGACAGCATCCGGAATCCCAAGGGCGACAGATGCAGGCCATCTCTGGCAAAGCAGCATGGTCTGTCGATCATGTCATCCCAGGCAGACAGATACTGGATTCCCTTAGAATGACACCAGAAGCTTAGCCAATTGTCAAAGTCAATCATTTTGTCCTTGTACTGTGGTGTAATTCTGGGTGATGGCAGGATGCTACTCAGGGCTAGGGTCATACCGGCCTGGGCTACAAGATCGGAGAGCTCCTCCATGTCTCTTTTCATGTAGACCAGGGAGGTATGTCTCAGGTCATTCACCAACATGGACAATGACAGAATCATATTTGTACTTGTTGTGGAGTGACCTGAGTGTGTGCGTTATGTGGCGGATCCTGGCACCTGACAGGCAGCTGACAGTAGCTTTTTCCTTGTTTAGCCTGGTGAGTGGAACATCAGTGTGCCTGACTATAGAGTCATCTATGACTAGAGTGTTGGGTACGTTATGCCTTATGGGCTGTAGTTGAGTGGCACACTGAGTATGTGGGCTATGTGTCATTTTGGTTGTGTTGGTTGGGGTGGAGGTTGCTTGCATTTCTACTTTGGAGGTCTCTGTTGTTTGAGCAGATTTGTACTGAGTGCCTCCGCGAATGTAGGTGTGTGTTTTGTGGCTCTGTGTGTGTGTTTTGGTCGTGTAGGTTTTGAGAGACTATGTGATGAGTGTGGTATGGTACAAGTGTTTACCTTCTCCTCTTGACTGTCTAGGCCAGTCTTTGGTGAAGAGAGCTTTGCTTCCAGTTTGGCTATATAAGTGCATCTCTCATAGGTCGTAGTGTTGGGTGATAGGAGGAGAGGGTTGTCTGTGTACATGATGCAATTGCTGCATTGTCCCAAGATGCCCAGATTCATCAGGTAGACAAGAGAAAACACCGGGAGCTGACCTTTAGACATGCCTGAATAGGTGCTTATTTATTAAGTACTAAAAACTGTTTTCCTCTAGACAATAGCTATCCTCTAGACTATAGTACTCATGTAGTAATTTGTAACTTATTTAGTGCTTACAATGAGTTCTGAACAAGTGATGAGATCAAAGAAACAGATGAGTGCTAAAACTAAAAAGCTGTCTAGTTGCAAGGGAAATTTTGAAGAACAGACTTTATGGAGCCAGGAATAGTTTAACCCCAGTTAAGTGGGGGGGGGGCTTTGGAGCTCACAAACAGTCCTAGACACAGCAAATCCATATCTGACCTGCCCCAGGAAAGGGGGGAAGCAAGCTTAGAATTTTTTTTCCCAGTAAAGTGGAAATGGAGAAAGCTGGAACAGAAGTTAATTCAAAATTAAGAATCTGAGTGGGTTGGCCTTCACAAATGTTCTCTATTAGATTGAGTGAACTAATGACACTAGACTGGGAGGAGTGTCACAGATCAAATATACAGTATGGGTGGGCAACTGCAAGGCCACCAAGTATAAGAACATACAACACTAAGGAGGGTGGGTGGGAAAAATTACAGTTCCTAGCTGTAGCTTCTAAATGAAAGTTTTAAACAGATCAAGGAGCAGACTCAAGAATGCTTTTAACTGTAACAGACAAAAATGCACAGAAAAGCTCGGATAGAGCACTCACAAACAGAAAATACAACTCTCAGTATGAAAAAGCAGTTTACAGTTAAGTAATGATAAAACAGTATAAAACAGTACATAAATGCAGTGAAACAATAAAAAAAGCTTTATAACAGTGCAAAAATATAGTAGATCAACTGTATAGCACAATTATAAGCATTTCAGAAGTGCAGTTCAGTGAAATAAGTGTAAGAAATAGCTTAGCCTGCTCTTGGAATCTTAAGGAATTTCCACTTATGCAATGCAATCCAGAGCCTGACAATACAAGCAGAACCTTTATAAGACACATGGTTTATATAGCAGTAAGAATTGAGGAGTTGGAAGATCAGATTACTACTCAGCCCCTGCTATTACCCAATCACTCATACTACAGAAGGTCAGGAGGCCTTGTTACTCTCAATAATAATGAAGACAATCAGCAGAACATGGCTGCCAGAAACACAGGAAACTCAAACAAAACTTCCAGCCTAGTCAACAGGCCTCTATCAAGATTATGCCACCTGAGCAGAACACAGAAACCTCACTTTAAAAGCATAGAAAGAACACCCACAAAGAGAAAATACAAGTCTCAGTATGAAAAAGCAATTTACAATTTAGTAATTTAAATACAAAAAGCAATTATAGTAATGCACACTATTACAGTTCCTAGCTGTAGAACTAAATGAAAGTTTTAAAGAGATCAAGGAGCAGACTTGAGAATGCTTTTAACTGTAACAGACAAAAATGCACAGAAAAGCTCGGATAGAGCACTCACAAACAGAAAATACAACTCTCAGTATGAAAAAGCAGTTTACAGTTAAGTAATGTTAAAACAGTGTAAAACAGTACATAAATGCAGTGAAACAATAAAAAAGCTTTATAACAGTGCAAAAATATAGTAGATCAACTGTATAGCACAATTATAAGCATTTCAGAAGTGCAGTTCAGTGAAATAAGTGTAAGAAATAACTTAGCCTGCTCTAGGAATCTTAAGAAATTTCCACTTATGCAACGCAATCCAGAGCCTGACAATACAAGCAGAACCTTTATAAGACACAGAGTTTATATAGCAGTAAGAATGCAGGAGTTGGAAGATTAGATTACTACTCAGCCCCTGCTATTACCCAATCACTCGTACTACAGAAGGTCAGGAGGCCTTGTTACTCTCAATAATAATGAAGACAATCAGCAGAAAATGGCTGCCAGAAACACAGGAAACTCAAACAAAACTTCCAGCCTAGACAACAGGCCTCTATCAAGATTATGCCACCTGAGCAGAACACAGAAACCTCACCTTAAAACCTTAGAAAGAACACCCACAAAGAGAAAATACAAGTCTCAGTATGAAAAAGCAGTTTACAATTTAGTAATTTAAATAAAAAAGCAATTATAGTAATGCACACTATTACAGTTCCTAGCTGTAGCCACTAAATTAAAGTTTTAAACAGGTCAAGGAGCAGACTCGAGAATGCTTTTAACTGTAACAGACAAAAATGCACAGAAAAGCTCAGATAGAGCACTCACAAACAGAAAATACAACTCGCATTATGAAAAAGCAGTTTACAGTTAAGTAATGTTAAAACAGTGTAAAACAGTACATAAATGCAGTGAAACAATAAAAAAGCTTTATAACAGTGCAAAAATATAGTAGATCAATTGTATAGCACAATTATAAGTGTTTCAGAAGTGCAGTTCAGTGAAATAAGTGTAAGAAATAACTTAGCCTGCTCTTGGAATCTTAAGGAATTTCCACTTATGCAATGCAATCCAGAGCCTGACATTACAAGCAGAACCTTTATAAGACAAAGGGTTTATATAGCAGTAAGAATGGAGGAGTTGGAAGATCAGATTACTACTCAGCCCCTGCTATTACCCAATCACTCGTACTACAGAAGGTCAGGAGGCCTTGTTGCTCTCAATAATAATGAAGACAATCAGCAGAAAATGGCTGCCAGAAATACAGGAAACTCAACTCCTATTTAGGTACCTTTGGCATTCTGCTGTGACAGCAGCCCATTGCAGGTGAGACTGTTATTATTTATCAGGCATGGTAATGCACAGATCTATCTGCCATGTGGCCATTTGCCACATGTACATATAATGTTTGGTCCTGTCACAATATACAGGTCGGACCTGCAATGCATCACAATGGCTACCCATGTGCAATACTTGCAAACTATTTGAAACACCAGCATGAAACCTCACAAACAGTCATTGCCAGATGTATGGACAGCTGTGCATACAATGGTGGAGGTGCTGTTCACTGTAGGGACATGTACTACAGATCAGAATTACACATGTGGGGAATACAAACAGTACTACACAGTAAGCTGGAGTATGGCCAGCCCACAGGATTCACCAGTGTGGATCATACCCCCGCTATGAATGTCACACAATGTGATGTGCTCTCTGACATGTACATGACATCTAGTGGGCTGTCTGCAACACTGCTTAACTATCCTGAAAAACATATCCCACATACGAAACATACTACCCTTTGTCTGCATAACCCTGTTGTCAGTGGAGCATATGACATCTATGGGTTTATGTCATATGGGACAACACAGACATGTGAAATAGACACCCATCACAACCATTTGGCCAACACATGGCCATGGAGGATGGCCAGAGACATGAAGCAACACACACAGTAAATGTGATGTGCTTGTGTGTACACCCTGTCATACATTGGCTCCACATGGTCCAACTATGGCCTTTGTGTAATGGTTATATTGCAGATGTGGAACACTAGACATCCTACAGGCCTGTGCACATCTTGTGTAGACATGACATCAATCCACCACATAAGATGTGTTGAACATCTTGAGTATGTCACTACATGACAGCAGTCACCTGTACAGTATCCACATATATACACAGACAACCACATCAGCCCACAGATACAGCACATTCCCCTTGCTGGTGTCAGACATCAATGTTATCCTTGCTCCTCATCTGTGTGTGTGGTACACAGGTGTCATGTGGGACATGGTGTACCGCCGAGTTTTCCATGTCCGGCCATAGTTGCCAGGCAGCAGCAGCAATATGGTTTAGTGTGTATACACCTCAGTGACATGGGTCACATTCCACAGTATATATGTATTGTATCTGAACACAGTCATGGCTATGAACTGTGTCTGTAACTCTCACTGTGTAGCAATAGAGATGCCTCATGATTCCCTGCAATGGCCATGCACATCAGCTAAATGTCAGTATATCTGTAGGGAGGACAGACAACACTGCATTGGAACACCATTACCCCACTGTATATTTGACAGGACACCATTGTGTTAAACATGTATGCATGTCATTGCACACATCAGCAGATCACATGTCATACTACATGTGTTTGTCAAGGTCATATGCCACACATCAGGCAGGTGTACTGTTAACCTGTGCTGGTCTACATGGTGTAACACAGGGATGTATGCTAACTACTACTATGATTGTGTAATTTGCATGCCTTCTGCTATGACACATGCATGCTGTTGTTTGCAACCCAGGGATGTATGATAACTACCACTATTATTGTCTGAGCTGCATGCCGTCTGCCATATCACATGCATGTTGCATGCCTTCTGTCATATCACATGCATGTTGGGTGCCATAGCATGTGTCTGTGTGTGTGTGTGTGTGTGTGTGTGTGTGTGTGTGTGTGTGTGTGTATGTGTGTTTATTGTATAGATTGTAATGTACAGTTCTTGTCTGCCCATCACAGGTGATGTAGGTGCATTTCCCTCCTGCGGTCCATCTGATGTTAGTGTCCCCACAGACTCTAGCAGTGGTGATGATGAACGTATGATTGAGGCACAGGCAGGGTTGTCAGGGGCTGAATCTGTGCCATTGGTTGCCATTCCACCTATATCCCCCTGATCCCTGCACACAGTTCTCACACCTACACATACCCCATCACCAGTGGCCATAGAGGAAGGACAGTTGGCATGTGGTAGCTTGGAACAAGAAAGTGTGGGGACTATGGAAGGTGTGCCTGCACACCATGGTGTCAGCCAACTGACTGGTCATGCCCCACACAGGCACGTGGCCAGTGCAGCTCATAGGAGGACCTCTGGCCAACATGCCCCTGCAAGACAGAACACAGAAGCTGGTGTCACCAGATGCATGTTTCAGGCTGTAATGAAGGCACAGGCACGTGCTGAACAGCACAACAGAGAAGAGCAGAGGCTTCCGAGGTCTGTACTTTAAACAACAGCATCCAGGCAATGGTAAATGCTAAACAGCAGATTGCTGAAGCTTTGGATAGACGATTGGGTGACATGGTTGGAGTCCTTGACCATGGCATGAAAATCCAGGAGTGTGAGCTGTCTGTGTTAGAACATCTGGTAGGAGTGAGGCGTTGGGCACGTGGATGTAGGCCTGCTACATCACCTGTTTCAGGAATACATGAACGAGCTACCTCACATGCCCACTCCCATAGTGGCAGTAGCAGCAGCAGTGCAGCTGGTGCTGTGCTGTCCACACCACGACACAGCAGGCCATGTGCACGTGGCCCTGGATGGTCCCAATAGGGACACGGTTCCAGTGGACATGTGTCATCAGACAGTACCCAATCTGCACCTCTGCCTGGTAGTGCCGTGCAGCCCCTGGCAGGTACAGGTCACGTGGCTGTGGCCGGACACTGTGAACTGTAAAACTTGGCCTGTACAGTCCACAGCTGTCAAGAACACCCCTGTGTAGGCCAAACACATGCCGGAACTGTGTACATACATACATGCACACACCGGAAACATATGTAGGGCACCACAACACACACATGCATAACATCCACACACGCCCAATTAGATCAAAGGCCCTAACCCACACACATAATGTCATCAAATGGTGCAGCCTAGGCCTCTGGCAAACATTATCACCCTGTGCATATGATGATGCCTGTGCCGCATCCCTGTCATCCACACCATCAGTGCAGGGACATGCTCATATGGTCTGATGCACAGTGTGAACAGACTAGGAAGGTAAGTGTAGATTACAATTGTTGTGTACTGTTGACAGGCAGCAGACATGCCATGTAGTACAGTTTTACAATGCATTTCATACTGTTAACAGTATGTGTCTTGTGTAACAACAGTGACTGCATGTTGGTCATGATGTTCTGCTTTCCTCCTTCAGGTCTAATTGCATGTGCCGGTGGATGTCAGTGTTTGCAGTTAATATCCCATATGTAAATTTGGACAACTCACAGGTATGTATGAAAATACCAGCATGCACCTTGTAGCTTCCACATCACAGTTAGAATGTCCCACGTTCCAAACACGTCTACTGATCCAAGAGTATGATAGCTGTGTATTAAGCTACTGTGGCTACAGATGTGACATCCATACTGAGTAACATCACAGGTACAGTTACATGGAATGGTGAGGTAAGAGGGCGGTCTAGCTGATGACAAGGGTAGTGGCCAGTGGGAAGTGTGATGCCTCATTGGGAAGCAGTAATACACGTTCCCATGACAGGATGTGAACACAAAACTGAATCCACACACTCAGGTATTCACATACATGTATTCAGAGACACAGTAACACACCCACACACTCACGGATTCACCGACACAGTAACACACACTCACACACAGTTGCTAGTGTTGAGGTGAGGAACCCTGCCTATGTGCAAATCATCATTACAGTACTGTGCACCTACATGATGCACCACAGAGAATACACATGTACAGGTAGTCAGTATGGCCTAAGATCAGGGACATCAACATGGATAGTAGATTGCATCGCCTGGATGGGGGGAGGGGTCTTATCAGTTAACTATGGTAACATACATCCTCACTCCAGGGATCAGACAGCCATACATAAACACACACACACACACACACACACACACACACACACACACACACACACTGTGGCATTCACTATTGAATACACCTATGTCACGTACATACAGATACCTCACATGAGTGAGATACACACCCCTGCCTATGTCCTGCTTTCTACATTGCAGTCTGTACAGATGTCTACAACAGTGTACAGGAGAGTGAGTAACAACTGAGATGTATTCCCCATCATATGTGACATATATGGACACACACGCAACCACACATGCCAGTACTGTGAATCAAACACCTGCCTATCTTATGATATGTATGACAGACTTACAGCAGTATTGCACGTGTTACAAAGTGTACTGATGCTTCCTTTGGCAACAGTGCTGATATATGCACATGGGAGGTCTTAACTGTTACAGGTGTCAAGTGATTTACCTTCGGTGTCACCCTGACTGCTGTCTATGTTGTGTGTGTTGCCCTTCAATTAACAAAACCATTGCTTAGCGGTTACACAGGTTATTGTAGGACCACTTGTGACACACCTGTGAGCTGTCCTCAGCAAACATCCATCTGCAAAGATGCCCCACCACTTAGTTATGTCCACACATCTGTCCATACCTGAGGTACATCTTTCCATACTTTCAGCATATCACCATATACAGTTGGCAATGTTGAGCCTGCATTGCAACTGCATGATATACTAAGACACACGTCACCTGCATACATCAGCAACTGCACACGCATGGTATCTGAATGCACACCACTACATGTACATGTGTGTAGGTCCTACAATCCTGTCATTTGGGCATGTTTGTAGGCATTGCAATTGGTGGACATGTGTAATGACATACATGACACATGGACTGTTGTATGATATGATAGATGTAATGGGTGAACAGTACAGAGGGAATGTTACCTCTGTCAACATTGATATCACACCTTATGTACTGTTAGCATTCAGCAGCCATGGACCTACATTCCATGTGCATGTGTGTAATGGCTGTAGCCACCTGTCTGCACAAAGGACAACAACAGCTATGCTATATACATATATGTTGTATGTGTGTGGCATGTACATATCCAGGGCAGGTACATGTATGTCATATCCAAACATGAGGGTGTTTACTGGTGTACAGCAACAGTCATCTGTTAATTCTGTAAATAACTGAGGGCCCCTGGTATGTGTACAGCTGACCTGGTTACAGACAGTGGTATCATTGCATTGCATAACACATGATGCAGCTGTGTCAGTACATGGGTACTCTGCACAGTTGATGTAGAGCTTAGTACAGTTCACTGGTCAAGGGTCACATGGCGGTGTACTATTATATGTCTTACCACGTGTATTGATGTGTATTGGTGGTCCAAGGGCATGGTGGTGTCTGAGGGTTACATCCTATAATGCAGCTTTTGACACTGTGTCCTGCACCTGACTCATCTGTGATGCCTTTTGTGGGAGTACTGGTCAGTACATGTGAGAGACCCTTATGTATGTGGGGACACCACCACCTGGAGCGGACCGTACCTGTGTTATGGCCCACATGTCTGGTTCTGAGGTATATGGCGGTAGTGCTATTGTGCTCTACAGAGCCTTCAGCCAGGTGTTCCTCACTGCACAGATGTCAGTATTCCCCATTGTTGGATCTACAGTGAGCAGCTGTGATTACAGATGCTACACATCTAGTACTGGTTAGCATAAGCATGCAATGCAGTTGTCCTCTAGGTGTCAGGGTGTTATCCTGTGTTTAGGGCATTTTCATTGGAATGGCACTATATGGGTGAATGCGACTTAGGTATTATCCCCACTCCCTTGAATCATGGATGCATGTGATATATGACAAAGGCCTGTCTACTTTCAGTCATGTCATCCCAGAATGACAAACACTGGACAACCTTGTAATTACAGCAGGACATTGGCTCATTGTGTTGGTCAAGCAGTTGCCACTCCTAGCAAGACATCACTGTGAGTGGTAGTATTGTGCTTGGTAGAGAATGGTACATTCTAAGGTGACGGACAGTGTGTGTGTGTGTGTGTGTGTGTGTGTGTGTGTGTGTGTGTGTGTGTGTGTGTGTGTGTGTGTGTGTGTGTGTGTGTGTGTGTGTGTGTGTGTGTGTGTGTGTGTGTGTGTGTGCATCTGCCTGAGGACTGAATAATGCTTTTAGATTGCTCACACTCCATACAATTCCTATACCCACCTTTGGCAAGGCTGCTGATGTCACCCACGTAGAAATACACCTCTGGGAGTGCTGTGATGCAGTAATCTCAGTAGCAAGTTCTGTAACTGCATAATGCTGTAGTGTGATAAAGTAGTTAGGTCGGTGTTCTAATCTTCGACTTGTCAAGTGTGTGTTTGCATGTGTGTTTGTCTCCATCTGCCTGAGGACCGAATAATGCTTTTAGACTGCTCACACTCCATACAATTCCTATATCCACCTTTGGCAAGGCTGATGATGTCACCCACATAGAAATACACCTCTGGGAGTGCTGTGACCCAGTAATCACGGTACCGCATTCTGTAACTGCGTAATGTTGTAGTGTGATAAAGTAGTTAGGTCGGTGTTCTAATCCCAGAGTTGCCAAGTGTGTGTGTGTCTGTGTGTGTGTGTGTGTGTGTGTGTGTGTGTGTGTGTGTGTGTGTGTGTGTGTGTGTGTGTGTGCGTGTGTGTGTTTGTCTCCATCTGTCTGAGGACTGAATAATGCTTTTAGACTGCTCACACTCCATACAATTCCTATACCCACCTTTGCCAAGGCTGATGATGTTACCCACCTAGAAATACACCTCTGGGAGTGTTGTGACCCAGTAATCTCAGTAGCACATTCTGTAACTGCGTAATGCTGCAGTGTGATAAAATAGTTTGGTCGGTGCTCTAATCCCAGACTTGTCAAGTGTGTGTGTGTGTCTGCCTGCGTGAGACAAGTACAGTGCTTTGTAGAGTATGCACTCTCTGTACAAATCACATGACCACCTTTGTCAATCCTGCTGTTGTCACCCACCAGGTATACACCTGTAGGTGTGCTGTAACCAAGTATTCACAGTAGCGCGTGCCCTAAATGCATATTGCTACAGTGTGATACGGTAGGTAGGGGTTTGTATACAGGACATGGCAAGTGTGTGTGCTTGGCTGTCAGAGCCTGTGTAGAGGTGGCTATGAGTGTCTAATCACTGGACGTGTTGGGGAGCGGATTTTGTAGTTTTCCTATATGGTGTCCGTCTTATGACACATTGGCCACCTCACGAGGAGTACAGCTGTCAGTCAGCCACAGGACTGTGTTGGCAAGCCATACCCCTACATCTGGCAAAAGGCCAGGTGAACAAAGTATGCAACCCTACTAGTACCCGGTATATGTCCTGCATCCATGTGCCATACACAAACACACTTGCCTAGGATATCTTGCTATGCTGCTAGTGCCATGCACATTGATGACAGATAGTAGGCATGGTGAGAATGCAGTGGGTTGCAGAGGACATGGAACCCTGTACAGTAGTACAATAGTCACATATTTGCGAACATTGTGCCTTCACTATGTTCCCCACTGGATGCCTGCAACATATGTGGTGCAATCAAATGTGATCCACAGAAGCCATAAAATGCCATACACATGTGCCCTATATGGACCAATGCCACTGACACCAAGGAATGCCTATATCATATTATCAATGCAGGTGCAGGGTCGATCTGCTCACTATAAGCAGGTTTCACCACAGCAGGCCAGTATTGGCATATCGGGGGATAACAGTCTGTGTAAACAACATGTGCCTGCCAAACCAGGTATACCTCTACATATCACTATACAGTATTGTGGGACATGCACATCCCAGGCAATGTCCATGTGAAGGACTATCAAACACAGACATGGCATGCATTGCAAAGATATGGCCATACACATTGGTAACCAGGATGTCAGGGCAGATCATGCAGTGCCCATCTGTGTGGAACATTGCAGAGACTACACCCCTGTACCGCACTGCACACCATTGTCGGGTGACGTGATGCCAAGGATGACCCCTCACCCAGCCTTGTACAGCCATCTTGCACAGCCAACCACTACACACCCATGAAGCAATGCATACATGCATGTCAGCACTGGCACCTTGTGTCTGCATGTGAGTTATGATGCTCCCAACCACAGTCACTCCCAGTATAACCCTCATTGGCATAGCAACAGATTTCAAACACTTTCACATGCCCTAACCCGTAGAACCTCCAGATATCCCCTGTGGTGCATGTAGTCCTGTGCATTACTGCAGTGTGGCAAACTAAGTAGTTAGGTTGAGTATTTGTGGCCCTGGCAAAGAGTGTCAATGCGAGTCCATTACAGAGTGTGGTTGTGGTGACAATGGCATCTGTTCACATGGGCAGCCATGTGTGCCACAACTAATGTATGTCTACTATATCTCTGTTGCAGATGTCTCTCACCTACACACATATATGTTCTTGCAGCACAGCAACATGTCAGCTTTGTGGCATATGTAGTAACTTCATGCACATGTAATAGTAATGACTAGTCAGTCAGGGGTTTGACCCCTGTACTGTTAGGTGTGTGGCAGACGATGCTTAGGGTTAAGTCTTCAAGCCTTTCTCTGGTGTACTTTGTCTGTCCCACCCACACACTCTCTGGTGGATGTGGACCTGCTCAGCAGCAGCATGTGTATTGTAAGTGATGGACATGATCAGGTGAAGGCCTCTGCACCTATTGCAGTCCTCCTCTAGCTGATTGCATGTGGAACAGCTGTGATGGTGTTCCCATAGCCATTCGCATGATAAACACAGTACACTATCTAGGAAAAATATGTTGGTATTTGGCCATGACAGTCACTGTGAGTGGTACCTGGATGTGGTGTTCTGAAACGGCATCACAGATGATATCTGGATGTACCTCAAGCATCATACACAGTGGGAAATAACTTAAAGACAGGAGGGTGATGTGCTACACATGACTACAGCATGTAAGTGTAGCTATGCTGCATTGAGACTATTGCCTGTTTAACATGTTGTGTGTGGCATTGGCTATTCTGCATGTTTTAATACAGACATGACAGTACTCTGTTCATGAGGGACCCCCATCTGTAGGGCCATCTGTGAACTGGTCAGTGTGTGAAACCATTTGTTTCCTGTGTTGCACACTGAACACACATCTGTGCACAGCAGGAGAATAGTATGAGGATTGCAGACAGTACATGATGATAGGGATGTGTTACTGCCATCACATCCCTGACTGGACATATGTCACATGAAACAGTGGTATGACAGACACTGTCTGGGGTTCCCATTGACAAGCGAATAATGGGCAACTATTCATAGCTGCAGTCACACGTCTACTATACATTGTACAGATGTCATGCAGTATATGTGCATGTGTTGTGCTCCCTCTGCAAATGTATACCATCTATTGTGTTGGGTTGATGGTGATATCTATGCATACTGTTGTAGGTAATCCTGTATGTTGTTGTCTATCACTAAGCCATATGAGGGTTTAAACTGCAACACTATAGGCTAAATGGGTTGGGAGGCCCCGGCAGTACCTCCTGTCCCACTTCAGCTAGCCATGGCACCGGGCACCAGCACATCTGGGGCCCAGCCTTGGACATCAGCCTCTGTTGGCTCTGCACCACCTCCTGGTGGTACCACCACTGAGGATGGGGCATGTCACCCCTGGGAGCAGGACCAGACAGGTACATGTCTGCTGTTGTGCGGTCCCGGACGTGTTGCACTGGGGGCTCACTAAGGGGTTCCGAAGTGAGATACGCAAGCTCAAGGGCGGTGTCACATTTACAGGGTGATGCTGCCTCTCCTGGACAGCCACCAGCACTGCCTTCTTTGCAGCTGTTTAGGTGCAGTGGTGGCTGCCCATGGCTGGGGACCTCCATCCCACTGTTCCCGTGGGCTTGTGAATGCCGAACACCCATTGCCGTCTGAGGTGTATCCCCCCATGTGTCATATACTGACTCTGTATGCTGTCTTGTCTGTGATCCTACCCTACCTATCCTCCACAGCCATACCTACTCTCCTTCCCCCACATCCGACCCTCACCCTATGGAAACATAAGGCCAATCGGCTTCTAGGACAACATCTGCCCTCTATATAGCTGTCCATTTCACACACATGCCCACTGGACACATGTAACCCTTATAATATGCATCACAACATACTCCTGTTATCCTCACCCCTGTTCCTCAGGCGCACAATCCTGGTATGAACATCACTCCTAAATGGTCCGGGTACAGGTGATGAGGATGACCCCATTGTACACACAACACTACCATTCCCTCTATGGTTACCCCGTTTACCTTTATCATGATGATGATGTTGCACACAGCACCTTGTAAGAGTACTGTTCACACATAATGATTGGACAGGTACTGTTGTGTTAATGTACATTACATGCACAGAATGATGTATACGGCCAATGTACAACTGTTTGCGTGTATGAATGACACATGTCTGTCTAAGGGAGTCTTGAGATTATATAGAACAACACCACTACATAATACAGGTGTCGCTGGTGTTTCCCGTTTCATTCATTTGTAATGCTTTGTTGCCACATGGTATGTTCCTGATATATCTTTGTATATGTATGTACCTATATGCTGGACATAAACACTCACATATACAGCTACATGATGGGATACATTCCTATATTGTTGAATGACTGCACTGTATGATATGTTTGTGGTACTGTCCACTGTCTGTATATCTGCCATGGCGTATTGGTAAATCACATTAGCTGTGTGTGCAGGGTCCTGGTTCCGAGCCTTGCAGAGGCCGTTTATTCGGTTGCAGGACAGAACAAGGCCATTGGATACGGAGGGAGTAAGGCACATTAAAGCAGTTCTGAGCAGGTTTGCGTGGGTTTGCATGGTGTTAAGCAATGCTAACCTCGGTTACAGCTTCTTATACTCGGTTAGCCTCTACATTGCTTTACCAGTGCAATACTCGCTTACTGGTAGCCAAACACGCTTACACCCACACGCTCCCACACTTGCAAATGCACCGACATTGGTGCTTGCATCTGATACTCACACCCCTGGGTGGGAGCGAGGACCACAATATTACCTTGTGATGCCTGTTACATCAGATTACATGCCTACAGTATCGGGAATGGTTGCCCATTATGCAATGGCATGCCGTTCAACTGTACGGAATCAGCGGCCTGTCCATTGATTTATTCATATTATTTGTGTGTTCCTCTTACAATCTGCTCCCATCTGGCTGATACATGGGAACCAAGACTCTTCAATACAGACAAGTAATTGGGTTTTGGGACCCACATCCGTCGGCCAAGTCATGCTACCGCATACCTATTATAGGGTTGCCACCTTTTCAATTGCCCAAGGTGGGACTTTTATGTAGAATCGTCAGATTTTGCAGGGCAAAACATACCCACACCCGTACAAAGAAAATAACTTCACTGTTTTGCCTAAATAAAAGCTTATTCTTGTATTCTTATAACATTTAGGTGTTTCAGATACAAAATAATTGTTTTATGCAACTACTACAGACAATATAGGAAATCTTTGTCCTAAAATCTCAGGACATTTGCTATATTTTCAATTATTTTGCAGGAACAACTGCCCAAAGGGGACTGTCCCTTGCAAAGATGGACAGGTGGTAACGCTAACCTATTATTCTATCATCTTTCTACGGTAGTCAGCGGAATATGCGCTTTCTGTCACTATCAGACCTCTCATACGAATGGGAAAGGATGAACACTGAATCAGGGACACCACATAACAACATCAGGGACACATTTAGAATTTTGGTGCTGTTAACCTGACACATTGACAGACCCAGAGCATATGTATTCATACACATTGTCTGAGGTACATGCTGTTTATGACTCTTACATGTTGCGGTTATTCATTACATGTATTCCACCACCTTTTCTCCTAATATCACTCGTTCTAAGAGGGTTTAGGTGGGACAGAGTTCGATTCTGAGTCATAATCAGGGACGTCCCTGGTAATCGAGGACAGTTCAATAGTATGGTCCCTATGTGTTCCCCCAATGGTTTACAGACTATCCAGTGGATGTGCTCTTAGGGTTTGGGAGGTATGGACATCTGCTATGCCCACATCGGAATATTACTTACATCCACGGGGCGGTCCTAATATGGCTCTGCCAGCCAACACCTGCACGCCTAGGCCCATAATCGCATACCCATAGTTCCCCTACCTGCCACTCCTCAACAGCACTCATCCTTACTGTGGGCGCAGGTGGGGTATAAACACACCACTACACACTGCCCACTCTCCCCATGTTGTGACACATGTCGTACGTTGTGTCGACACATGTGTTATCAGGCTTGCACAACCTACTGGTCCATGTACATCTACAGCCTGGTCGGAGAAATCATTACAGGGCCTGGCTCCGATCATTAATTTTTGGTGTCCCACAAGGGACATCAATGTCTATGTTTCAAGTGTAGACCTTGCAGATCTCTCCCACTGGTAGTTTCCTGCTGGTGGTCTGGGAAGCAGTGGTGTATTTAACTTTATTGTGTGTCTGTATGTCTCACCAGCCTAGCTAGGGGGGGTTGGGGGGTGATTCTACATGTTACACATTTGTTTATTGGACCTCCCACCAACATATGCCCGGCCTGTGAACATATGTTACCCGTAACTGCTGTATCATATCCTAGCTATATACATGTGTATGTATATATATATATATATATATATATATATATATATATATATATATATATATATATATATATATATTTACATTAATATATACAGATATATCTGCATATGTATGAATACATGTATATTCATATCTTGCTGTCTCTCTCTCTCTCTATATATATATATATATATATATATATATAT